>NW_023270839.1:37154845-37305082 GCF_011800145.1 Mirounga leonina
TTAAAAAGCAGATGCTGACTGGGTGGGTCTGGGTGGGGCCTGAGATTTTGCATTTCTAACAAGCTCTAAGTGGTGTCAATGCTACTCTTGTGTAGATCATATTTGGAGAAGGTCTAAGGTTCTTAGAGCACATGACACTTGCCTTTGAGTGTGACCTTTGGGGAACTGCTGGGGGAGGCGGCGGTGGTGGTGGTGGTGGGTGTGTGTGTGGCAGAATTTTGTCTGGCTTGTCTGTCTCCCTCTGCTGCGTGAGGCTGGGTATGCTGAACTAGGAGCCCAGCTGAAAAGTGTGGGAGCCTGTTACCTCGCCTGTGTCCATGTGCTCGTACCTCATGACGATCCTAAGTTGTGGTTTTGTCAGTGCAATCTTACTGTGCTCCTCAGATTCATGAGCTAAAACCCTGTGGGGTCTCAGCAGTATAAGTCAGCCTTTCTGGAAATACGGAGGGGGTTTCTCAAGAGCAAGCTGTATCAGCTGGGCCAACATGGTTCCCAAGTCGGGGGCTGAGAAGAGAGAACGTGTTGGCAACTGCAGGCCACCGAAACCTCAGAGCCGGCCGAGAGAGGCTGAGAGGAGTGGCAGGAGGGGTTCAGGTCACTGCTACCAAAGGGGGTGTCTCGAGTCCCAGCGATGAGCTGGCCCTGGGGTTGTTCATGGCATTGTGGCAGGCTAGGCACGGCTGTAGTCAGACCTTTCAAAAGTCCTATTGCTCTCAAGAGAGGCCACACGGATACACCACATGAGTAGTTAGCAGTTCCAACAGCCATTTAGGGAGTACTCACAATGTACTAGGCACTAGGCTAAGAGCCTGGCACACAGTCTTGGGTCTTAGCCCTCCCTCCAGCCCCTGAGGCAGGCAGTCACCATTTTACAGAGGGCAAGACCGAGGCTGGGATGAAGGAACTCACATAGTGACACAGCAGGTGCATTTGGGGCCCAGCCTTCAGGCAGAGCTCTTCCCCCCTGGCCTTTACCACCTGAATCCCGACTAAAAATGGGATTTTACTGCTGGTAGCAAGATGGAGTTGCTGATGATTTGTGTTTTCTTCCGTCTTACCCACTCTCATGATACCTGTGGATATGGCCTTTCCCTGTGTGTCAGCTTTAAAATGTTGCCTCTAGGGGCGCCTGGGTGGCTCAGTCGGTTAAGCGTCTGCCTTCGGCTCAGGTCATGATTCCAGGGTCCTGGGATCGAGCCCCGCATTGGGCTCCTTGCTCAGCAGGGAAGCCTGCTTCTCCCTCTCCCACTCTCCCTGCTTGTGTTCCCTCTCACTGTCTCTCTCTCTGTGTCAAATAAATAAATAAAATCTTAAAAAAAAATAAAATAAAATAAAAATAAAATGTTGCCTCTAGGCACTCTAGCCCCTCGAGTTAGAGGAGGAGCTTGGTCAGTGTGGGGCAGAAATGGACAAAGAGAGAGAGTTGTGTATTCATCTAGGAGGCCCACTTCTTGCCCCACCTCTGTTGGCCTCAGCCAGCTTCCCTAGGGCCAGTTTTCTGAAGGGACTGTTGGCTCCTGGTGGTCCCTAGAGCTGGTGCTACAACTTAGTCATCCATAGCTCATGGCTGGAGGCGGAAGGCGAGGGCTCAGGCTGATTCGCTGTGTCCTCAAGACCATTTCCTGGCCACTGTGTAGAATTGCTGTATCAAAGACCAAATCGAAGAAACCTTTCTCTGCTCAGGGTTATTTTCTCTGTTCTGGATCAGATATGCAACTGTAGTGCTTTATGGGTTTTAAGGTTTTGATGAGGTGCCTCTGTTTTGGCCTTCTATTTTTTGGGTTTGTTTCCGCAACAGCAAAAGGGGGGCGAGGACTTTCGCTGGCACAGAGAGTGGTTGTAGATACGATGCTCTTAGAGTACTACGTACACATTCCAGCTGCTCATTTGAGGGCTGGCTGAAGTGTCCTTTGCCACCTGTTTCTGGCTGCATTCCCTCCAGCCGAGCTCTTTTCTTTTGTTTGAGGCCAATTTCTTTGTAGAAATGAGCCCCTTGAGGACAGGGATTCTGCTTCATCCATCCTTGTATCCCAGGGCCCAGCACTCAGCCTTGAGCTCCATAAACATGTGTTAAATGAACCCCACAAAGTAATTTCCTTCTTCCATTTGCTTATCTAAAGTAACCTATCGGAAGAAAAATGAATTAATAGGCACTGCTGATGAATCCCTGAGCAAACGGTGGTCACGTTGGTCTCTGGTAATTATCAGCCTTCACAAGTAAACACGATGGTAGGCGTTTCCTTGCCTTTTGTAGACTTCAGAAGATGTCCTTTCTGGAGTCTGCATTTATTTGTGGTAATGGGAGAGAGCGAATGGGGTGGAAGATGTTGGATAAGTATCTTAAAAAACATTCTTTCCTTCAACAGGTTTGTATTTTTTTTTTTTAAGGGCCTTTTACTTTACAAAGTTACAATAGTAATTTACAATCTGTTATTTTAAAAGAAGAAAAGGAAGAGAAAGATGTCTAAAAAGGGACCTGCTGATTCTTCGTATTGATATTCCTCATATTGGTGACCCCTGCCAAGGATTGTGGCTTTCTGGGCCTGTGTTGCATGCCAAACTTGGGACTGGTTCCCCTCTTTGTAACAGAATGTACTTTTTTTTTTTTTTTTTTTTAATCACAGTATGACAAACTTTAGGATGCTACGGGACAGAGATAACGGGCTTTTCCGCCCTTAAAACGGAGTGTTAAACAGTATTCATACGTTTACTTGCCATCCTTCCTGCCTCTGCTTCAAGACAGGATTCTGTCAATGTCTGCCATTCAAAATGTCCCAACCCTAAAGCCAGCATTGCTTATAGGGCACTTGGGGTTGGGGGGCGTGGAATGATTTTGCCTGCAGCTCATACGTACCCCTAATCTCACAAACAGATTTTATTTTAGTACCAGTTTATTACCTTGTCTGAAATTGTGGGTCCATGGTAACATCCAATCACAATTACTGTTCTCATTTGGGACCCTCTAAGGCATGTTTCTTTTTATTAAAAAAAAAAAGACGATGATTGCTGATTAAAGGAATGGCTAACGGAATCTGTCAGCTTTTACTTCTTCCCCCTCGCAGACAGAGCTCTTACTGGTTCAAAGCACACCAGATGATATTGTTAACCCTCTTTGCTTCTTGAGAGAAGAAGAAACTTTTTCAAGGTGGTATCAAGACACTCATAAAGTCCTCATTGTGCCCCTTTGTGAGAAAACATTTTTTAACAAAATATAGTGTACTATTGTGCATGACACTTTAAAAGTGAATGTATCATAGACATTGATTCCATGCTAATAAAAATCTATCCTGAATTTAACTGCCTATTTCTTTAATTGTTAACATCTTTTCTTGTAAAAAAAAATTTTTTTTTAAATATTTATTTATTTGCCAGAGAGAGAGCACAAGCAGGGGGAGTGGGAGTGGGAGAAGCAGGCTCCCTGCTGAGCAGGACCCTGAGATCATGACCTGAGCTGAAGGCAGATGCTTAACCAACTGAGCCACCCAGGCATCCCTCTTGTTAATTTTTTTTTTTTTTTTTTTTTTTTTTATGTGACCTTTCACTTTCTGGTTCCTGGCTGGGCTTCTTGCCCTCTGTCTCCCCATTTACTTATTTACTTGATAATATTGCAATGAGTATTTTTTAATACATCTTTGAAGACCATAAGGGCATTGCTGTAGGATTTCAAGGTCAAAAGATAGACACCTTTTACAAATTGACCGTTCAAAAGACGATTTAATGTATATTCCTAACAACGGTGTGAAGGCCCTCGCTGACACAGAATGTTGATCTTAAAATTTTTGTCATTTTAAAAGCCAAATAAATAGAAAAAGCCTTCCAAAATATGGCCATGCCAGATCTGGAAGTTCATAGAGCTTCAAACAGTCTCTAACCAGATGGGGTTTACCAAGATGTCTCTGCTGGTTCTACAGTTGAGCCTTCACGGCCCCCTTACAGAGGCCCTCTGAGTTTGCCTGGTCCCCTCCGATGGCTCCTTTTCTCTGCCTCCCACATGTTCATGTTTATACCCACTGGTGCCGAGTGTTGATAAATGCTCAGGAGTGACCACTTCTGTTCAAGCGTGTTTGAGAGGGAAGATGTAGGTCAGGCTGGAGGTTGCTCCTTGCTGCCCACAGCAGCCCTGGCCTCTCTCCCTTGTCCAGTTCCTCCCCCTGTGTTCTGGCTCAGGGGGAAACTCCTTGAACTGCTTGCTGTGGCCATGCTGGGCAGTCTCTTTCTGGAGTGTCCCAGGCACCCAGGATGACGGACATTTGTCAGAAGCACATTTCTCCAGGGCAGAGTCATGGTCCCACTTAGCAGGTATCTGTGGCAGATCTGCTCTCGAACAGGAGTGGATGATGACAGGATGAGAAAAGGCTGAGAAAATTTCCTGTGGGGTGAGTTTTGCTGACCTGCCCACCCTAAAACAGGCTTTTTCCTTCTGTATAGCAGCCGGTGCCCTGTCTGGCCGATTCCTGCACTTAGAGCAGACCTCTTTGGGCCAGAACCACTTCTAGTGCAAGTCCTTGGTGTATACATACTCTTGCCTTTAAAAAGTGAAGTTCTTGATCTCCAGATGGATCTCTTGGGCGGCTTCCCTGGTGGGCTTCGGTTTTGAGTAGATGCAGTGAAGATCATCAAAAGCAATTACCATTCTTTGCTCCTGGATTTGCCTTGACCTCCTTCCCCGGGAACTGCTCTCGTTGGGGGTGCGCATGCTGCAGCTGACAGTAGAATGAAGAAGTGGAAGCTTAAACAGTCTGTGCTCTAAGAAAACGGCCACAAGGCTTGGCATCGGCCTGACTCATGAGACCACATAGTTGTCAGGACAGTAGCTGTCTCCCCCAGATGTTTTGTTCAATAGAAATATTTCCGCGATAAAAAAATGCCCTCAAACGCCCTTCTGAGAGTGGAGGAGCTCAGCTCTGTAGCCAGAGCACATCGCTGCACCCATGGATTAAATTTGGCAGCCCATCGTTGGGCCCCCTGCGTGGTTCCCTCGAGACAGTTGAGTGGAGAAGATGTGAGGGAAAGTAATGAGGTGGGAGGAGGGAGGGCCGGTGACCTCTGTGCAGCTGCTGAATTTCCAGGGCCGGGTTTGGGCTTTGCTGTTTGGAGTGCACAGTCCAGCTGCGGCTGCTTGGACCTGCAGTGGTGAGGATGACTCAGAAAGCTGGAAGGAGGCCATGGTGAGTTCACTACGGGATCAGAGGCTGCACTAAAGCCCTCTGGAGTGGGAGTGGCTGCCGGGGGGTTGGGGGGAGAGCTTTCTGATGAAGCGGATGCTAGCGCTCTAGGCCACTGGGATCTGCCAATTAGTAACTTGGGACATACTCTATTATTACTGAAAAAAACTCTGGTGGCAAAACATTGTACAAAACAATAGCAGATGATATCAAGTAAGTTCAGTCTCTTACGGGGGTCATTGGTTTTGTGAATTAATTACCTGTAGACCTCCTTCTGTTAAAGGGCCAGGTTTTTCACCCAGGGGCACCCTAGGGGCTTCTGGGAAGTCAAGAGGTGGTCTCTAGGCTCCACTAATCCCTTCTCTCAGAAAGGATGAGAACTCACTCTTGTCCAGATGAGGGAATAAGGTCTGTATCGGTTTTCCACTGCTGCTGACACAGAGGACCACAGACTGAAAGACTCAAGACACCACTAATGTGTTTTCAGACTTCTAATCTACAGAATTACGTGTCTCACTGGGCTAAAATTAAGGTGTGGGCAGGGGTGTGTTCCTTTTCGAGGTGTAGGGGATTTTTTTTTTTTAAATTTTTTAAGATTTTATTTATTTGAGAGAGAGAGAATGAGAGACAGAGAGCATGAGAGAAAGGAGGGTCAGAGGGAGAAGCAGACTCCTTGCTGAGTAGGGAGCCCGATGTGGGACTCGATCCCGGGACTCCAGGATCATGACCTGAGCCGAAGGCAGTCGCTTAACCAACTGAGCCACCCAGGCGCCCCCCCCTTTTTTTTTTTTAAAGATTTTATTTATTTATTTGAGACAGAGAGAGCACATGAGAGGGGGGAGGGTCAGAGGCAGAAGCAGGCTCCCTGCCGAGCAGGGAGCCCCATGCGGGACTCGATCCAGGGACTCCAGGATCATGACCTGAGCTGAAGGCAGTCGCTTAACCAACTGAGCCACCCAGGTGCCCTGTATAAACAGGACCTATATAACGTTGATCTGTTGTTACCGAATATACAATTTGTATCTAAATCTTGCCATTTAGCACAATAATGTCCTTCACAGCATTCTTCCCTTAAACCTAGGGTTCAACTCAGGATTCTGCAGTGTGTGCCGTTGTAATATCTCTTTAGTCTCTTGGTTGGGAACAGTTTCTCTGCCCTTTTTTTTTTCTTTTATGATACTGCCATTTTTAAAGAATGTGGGCAGATTATTTTGTAGCAATTTAGGTTTGTATAACTCCTCACTCTCATCACGAAGTGTATTTTTGTCAGGAAGGCTGTGTAAATGATGCTTTGCCTCTGAGTACATCACATGGGGAGGCACGTGATGTCCTTTTGTCCTGATACTGGTCACGGTAGCTTGGCTCCTGTGGTTAATGTGGTGTTGAACTGGTGTGATTTAATCTGTATTCTAGAGGACGTGAGCCTTTGAAGCTGGGCATTTAAAGAGGACCTTCTTCTTTAAAATTATGTCGAGTTTGCAAGTGCTTTTCACACATGGAATTTTCCTGAAGTGGGCACCCTTTTTCCCTGCAAGGTGTGTGCTTGAATATAGTTAGAAGGGCTGATGTCCTCAGAGCCCACAGCTCATTGTGAGGAAGAAATTGCCTGAGGTTAGAACATCATCATCTCTGCTTGTGTGGCAAGAGTGAGGTCCATCGCAGAGGTAGGGGCACAATTGTGCTGAGAACGGTGGGTTCCCTTTGATGGCAGCTGACTGTCCGGGCTGCCTCTGAATTGCCTAGGAGCAGAAGAGCGATTAGGACACAGAACTCTCTTCCTCTCTCGCACTTGACAGCTCTGTAAATGCTAAAGAGGACCGTCCAGGTGCTGCCACTGCGTTCCTTTTCCCATGGATCTCTTCTCTTGAGACACTTGGTGGCAGGTTGGCCTAATGTGCTTTGGTCAGCTTGCAAGTTGTTACCATTTCAGGCTGGTAAGACCCATGATGGGTGCTCTTACACTGATGATAGGTTCCCTTTAGAAATGTGACTCTCAGGACTCTGGAGGCTGCTGCGTGGGAAGGATAGGCTTCTCAGAGCTCTGAAAACTTCCAGTTTGATTTTGGACAGTTTTATCCTGGATTAGTCCTTCTCAAACTTCTTCCAGTTTCACTGTTTTATGTTGGACATTTGTTGGACCAACATCTGTTGGACATTTGACCTTGTTGACCCCTAGAGCTGTTGTTCCCACTTGTTGCTGCAGAAACAAACAAAACGACTGCATGCAATCCACTTTAGGATTCATAGGGAAAATGGTACTCTTTGTAAAGGATCAAGAATACTTATACCCTGATGATCCTCATATACTGCTAAAAAAAAAAAAAAAAAAGTGGGAGAACACAAAGGAATAGGACTTGGGCAGTATCCTTGAGGTCAGGGGCTTTAAATTAAAGGGACTATTACTAAGATTTAATTGATTTATGGGTTCATTTGTTTCTCAATTTGTTTTTCTTTTATTTTTTAGATCTGAGCAGTTGTAATGCCTATGCTTATTGGTGGGGGTTATCTCTGAGTGACTTGGGACACGTTTGTCAGTGTCCTCAGAAGAATCAGCAGTGACAGCAGGCCCTCAGCACATACCAAAGACAGCTGCTTAGAGAATTAAATAGGCTTGGGCATCTATTCCCAGAGTTTGTGCTTGTGCCTGAATTGTAGTAAAAATTACAGGCAGCCTTAGGAAAACTAGATGCGGAGACATTCCATCTTCCCCAAAAAGATGTTAATAATTTAATTCCTTCTCCTATGCCTTGGTATCAGCAAATGCTTCTCAGGGCTGTGTATGTTCTTAATTTTTAAAGATGCTGGTATGTCACTTGCTTTTCTACCTTTGGAGTTTTTTGCATGAGGAGGGGACCTAAGTCAAGTGCGTGTCACTTTTTTTTTTCTTCTTCTTCTTCCTTTTTTTTTTTAACATCAAGTCTTCTGTGCTGAATACAGAAATACTAAGTAGTTATGGTCTGTTGCTGGTCCTGGGTGGGGAGTGACTGTTGGGGAGGGTGTGGGAAGGGAAGCTGAGGTTGATGGAATTAGGAGGAAGATGTTCAGGAAATGCAAAAAAAAAAAAAAAAAAAATTTGAGGAGAGCAAGGTAGACAAAAAGTAACCTAGTGAAAATGGAGTGGTACCTCTTTTACTTGGGTGTCCTCTGGCAAGGAGGAATTCAGAATGAATGAATGTTCAGATAATTAAAGGTCCCCCTGATAATAGGCAAACCTGTTTTTCTTGTAAATGAATGAAGTCTATTTTATACTTTCCCTCTTTAAGAAGTAGGAGGAGATGAGTATCCTTTACCCTTTCCTTGTGACTCAGACTTCTGTGCTGGGCCAAAATAGTAGCTGTCTCTCAGACGGGGGACATGGGTGGTTGCCCTCCGCCATGTCCTATATCTCAACTGACCATCTCTGAGTCGGCCTCTGGAAGCCCTATACTGGTGCTATTCAGATAGGACCATGGTTTCAGACAGGATATAAAGTTGCCAGGGTATATCCAATAACCAGGTGGATTCTGGACTCAGAAATTGCTCTCTTGTGACACATGGGCCTAGTATTGGGTGTTGACTTAGTGCTTGAAAGTGTTTTCTGGTTGCTCAGGGTTGGTAGCTGTTAATGTGCTACATGCTGATGACGACAGTATGTGCCTTTTCCCCGGGTCATAAACTACAGAAAGAAGACAAAACAGAGAGGCCCATGTCATTGAAGGATGATTATCACTTAGATTTCCCAAGACAGGGTGAGCATGCCATATAGGTAGTCAGGAGGCAGAAGACAGGAGTGATGAGAAAGCCTTGGGCAGTGCCTTTACTGGGGTTTCCATAAGAAAGGCAGGGCAGGGGAAAGAAAATGTTAAGGAGTGGCTATTTTGAGTAATCCCCGTGGGGTTTGGGCTGTAGGGGTGGTGTCTTGGTCTCTGGTGCCTGGCCCTGGGATGATTTAGGGCAAGGGAAGTAGGGCTTGGTGTCTGAGAGTTGGACCAAGGGGATGCCAGGGATTGAGGTATAGACTCTGGATTGGCTGCTTGCCTATGAAGGGCATTGTCCTGGCTGAGCCCTTTGCTGTCTCTAAGCATTGGCCAGCCCTGGGAGGGGCAGTCTCTCCCTGGGTCTGGAAGGCCCCCAAATGCCAGAGTATCAAGAATATAGAAAGTAGAGTTAATATAACTGGCTCTGTGATGCATGGATGCCACTGACGAATGCAGGATCTAAGACTGCACAGTGAGAGAGAACAGTGGCCTTGTAACAGATGGGCTGAGGTTGCGACTCTCCCAACTTACAGATTGTCAGATTCCTTTGGGGTCCTTACCATCCTCTGCTCTAACTCTGTGGTGCTTAGAGGCTAAGGACCGTGGGAACCACCCCTCATTACTCCTTTCTACTAGAAAGGGGTGTCTTCATCAGTGAAGGGCATTTCCTCTGTTCTTTGCCTTATTCAGGAATGTACTTGACGCTGGATGCAGCCTCATTTCATTAAGGAAAAACAAGCAAGTAACTGGCCTTTGAGAATTGGGGAAGAGGGAAGGCTGTGCTGGTGGGGAATTTGTTTTCCTCTCAATTTCTGGTGGGTATGTATATATTTCAGTAATGTACCAAATGCCTAACACAGTCCTTTTATGAGCAGGCTGCTATTCAGATATATCTTACAACTTTTGTTTACTATGTGAGTAATACAGGGTGTTACAGATAAAATAGAAAATTCACATTGGCAAAAGAAAACAAAAAACTACCCATAATCCTGCCATCTGGAGATATCTTCGGTTTTAAAGATAATTCCTCAATATGTAATTTCCTTTTGTGATTTTTTTTTAAAGATTTTTATTTATTTATTGAGAGAGATAGTGATAGCATGAGAGGGGGAGAGTCAGAGGGAGAAGCAGACTCCCCGCTGAGCAGGGAGCCCGATGCGGGACTCAATCCCGGGACTCCAGGATCACGACCTAAGCCGAAGGCAGTCGCTTAAACAACTGAGCCACCCAGGCGCCCGTGATTTTTTTTTTTTTTTAAAGAACATTCGCCCCACCCCTATAGCTTGAAACTTTCCAAACACCGAAACTCAAAAATGAAAATGTACAAATAAGGTTTTATTTTGTATTAACCTAATCTAAATAACTGCCTTCTGTTATGGTGGAAGTCTTGTAATCAGGGAACTTAATAAATTCTGATGGCTCTGATGACCTTCGGAAGGTGTTTGAGGTTGTGCTTCGGAACGAGTCTAAGAGCCCAGGACGATGTTCTGGCCACCATCCCACTATATTATGTTGGAGAACTCGGGGTGTTCGTGTGGCCTTCTTGTAAGAGGTTGAAGGATTGGAAATCTGGAAATAACTTACTAGCATATTATTTGTGCTCCCTTCTGCCTTCTTTGGGACATGGAGTAGGATGTTTGTAGTTCATAGCTGGAAAGCCAGATAATGGGCATAAATCATGATCTGGGAAGTATGGTCCCCAAGCAGCTGTTGGCCAGCTGCTGCATTGGTAACTCAGCAAACAGTAAACTTTCATCTTCGAACCTTAAATTATATCAGAAGCCATGCTGCCAGACAGTTGTCCTACAGATCTCGGTTCAGGTCATGTCTATACCATCTGACGGCTTTGTGAGTACATGTCAGTTACAAAACTCTGGAACTTGTTTGCTCACCTGTGAGATGCTGGGAACCTACCAACCTTGTAGGATTGTTGGGAGAAGGGCATTAAACAAGATCATGCAGGTGCAACACCCAGTACCATACCTGGCTCCTAATACTCATGCAACAGGGTACTGTCTTCCCCTCGCCCACACCCTCCCTTACTATGATGTTGATGACCCTAGCAGGGTTTGAGCACGTTATGGTCGGGAGTGAATCTGTTCTGGGTATGCCTCACAAAAAGATAGCCCAGATCTACACAACCACTGCCCCTTTTATTTTCCATATACTCTGGTCCAATATAGGACAGGCAAAAAAAGTCTAATGTAAGTAAACACTGAACCTCCATGTCTAAAAGAAGGGAGGATCCTGTTGAAGAAGGTTGTTTTTCTATCTAAATCAGGGATTCAGCCTCTCCTCTCTCTGGGTGATAATGGGATTCCTTTATTTCCAAGAAATAAAATTGAGGCCACAGGACAGGAGAAGTGCCAAGAGGTTTCATTCACGTGCAGTTTCATCCTCAATGCTTTTAGCATCCTGAATTATCCCAAGGGTTCCAAGACCCCTGAGCTGCTTTCTTCCCTTGGAGTTGGGGTGAGCACAGCCAGGGGGGCACCCTGGCCCTATCCCTATAGTCTTTTGCTCAGGGCTGACTTTGTCCAGAGCTCAGGTCGTGTGTGGCTCCTTGGTGCAATTTAATTACAACGTCTGCTTAAGGCTGGACCTCAGCTGGCAGGGTCTTGGGGGTTTTAAACAAAAGCATGAGCCTGTCCAGAAGTAGATTAGGTAGATGTCTATTCAAGCAGGGGATTTGTACATGTTAATTCTCAGAGGAGATATCTGACTAGGGAAGGACTGTGTGACCTTATTTAGAAAAAAGGCTACACACTTTGTTAACCTTTATTCCCTTAAGAAGGAAAAAATCATTACATGGCAGAGGTTCAGGCCCCATGGGGGATTTTGTGGATGATTCTCCATTTCAAGAGTCTTATTTCCATAGACATGATAAAATTATCAGGAACTTCTGCTTGTCCCCACTGCATACGCTTTTCAGTTGGAAAAAAGAAAACTATTCATATTTTTTGCATAGGCTAGGCTTTTGTCCCTTCCTTCCCAGCCCTAGCAGTTAAGGATATTCTTGTACAAGGAAGGGGGGAAAAAAAAGACAATCATTTGAAAAGACCTTGCCCTGTACCCCCCTCCCTCCCACCCCTATGCTTATTCAATACTGGTAAGTGGGGAGTAGCTTCTAAGCAGATGATCTCAGACAGCTGAACAAGTGACGTGGGGCCCCTTTGCGCCTGTCAGTTCAGCTCCTCCTTCAAGCGTGGCTCAGATGCTGCCCTCTCCTGATGCTGTCCTAGGGCACCCCACCCCCAGCTTAGCCCTCCTCCCTCTCTGTTCCCATAAGCTGTTCACATCTAATACCGAGAAGCGAGTAGAGTAAGGAAGAGCGTGCTAATGTGGACTCAGAAGACGTGCATCCAAAGGCAGGCTTCACCACCTCCCAGCTGTGCGACTGGGCTTCTGAGCCTGAATTTCTTTTACCTCACTTGGGATTATGTGTGATGCCTTCTCAGTGTCCCATCGAGACAACTAAACTCCTGGAAGACAGGATGTTGTTCATCCTGTTATTTCCAGTGGTTTATCTAGTCATTCACTCCTTTATACAATTACCCTCCTAGAACCTAAGAATAGAGATGAACATGATACATTGTGGCACGTGGTAGGAATTACAAGCTGCTCTTGTGTTTTTTTTTTTATTCCTCCTTTATCTCCTATGATACAGATAAGTAGTTAAGAAAGCTTTGATCTTTCTCCCCAGAGCATTCATGAGCAAGGTGCCGCACATGGCCCTGCCCATTGACCTTAAATGTAACACTTCTGAAACCAGCCTTAGGAAAGCTTCTTACAGGGAAAAAGTATTTCCAAGTTTAGGGATAAAGTGAGAACTCCCTGTTGAAATTTTTTCTGCCCTCTGCCAGCTAAAACCAGGATAAACAAGGGCTAGAAGGGGGTCAGGGCATATTATCTTTTAGTGAGATGGGTAGAAATTGAGAGCAAGAGACTGAATATCTGGAATAGAACCTGAAGTACCTTGTTAAATGGAAAGTGGATATAGACAATTTCAGAATGATGGTATTTCAAATGGGCTCAGCTTTATCACCTCATTCCATCTGGAGCGGGTAAACTGTTATTACTCTTCATTTTCCAGAGGCAACTTCGTGTGGGAAAGCCCTGAAGGACCACATTCCACTTGATCCCTTTTATTAACAAAATTGTACTTTGCAGTGAGGTGGGGTGTGGCCGGGGAGCCCTTTCAAGATTGGAGCCTGGAGGCTTCAGTCTGGTTAATTGCATGTTTGCCTTTTGGCTTCTTTCCAGTCTTTCATCAAGGATGACCCCTTATCTATAATTTTTAGGCAAAAAAAAAAAAAAACCCCAAAAAACTGCTTTTCCTCTTTGTGTTTTATGAAGCTAAACAGACGGTGATAATAATCTAAGCACTGGGTTTGGGAAGCAATTAAGGTGGATGAAAAGTGTCAGGATGGATTCTCCTACAGATGTCAGCCTGTGGAGTCTGCATCCAGGCATCACCATAGTTGAGCAGTCTGGCCAGCTTAGCTGGGGGTCCTCTTCCTGACTCATCTCCCCCAGATATCCTCCAAGGTCGCTGGCTTTATCTGTCTACAGAGAATGGACCCATCTGCTGGGATAGGAGGTGTGCCCCGGGGGTGGGCGGTGTGCTGGGGGGTGGGGGGTGGGGTGTGTGCCCAGTGGCCTAATTCTCAGAATGCCTACTAGACTGGCTCATCAAGCCTGGCTGCACCTCACAACCACCTATACAGCTGAAATGAGATGACAGGGATGGAATTTGACAGGGATGCAAGTTTCAGATGAGGGTTGGAATTTGTGTCATTCAAGAGCCCCATGCATGGCTAGGGCGGTCATTCAGGGCTGGGCACCAGCGGCCCTCCTGACCCTCACTGCTCAGAGTGTGGCCTGTGGGTCCAGCAGCATATGTGTCACCATAGAGCTCATTCAACATGCAGACTTTCCAGCTCTGCTCCCCCCGCCCCGCCCCTGGCTTCCTCCATAAGAACCTGCTGTTTAACAGGTCTGCAGGGGTTGTGTGTGCACATTAAGGTTTGAGAACCTCTTCTCCCGTATGGTATTGAGGTAGGGTTAGTGCTTGATGGTTCCTGGAAGTGTGATACTGACTACATGTACTTTCATTTTCTACCACTACTTTCCCTCCTAAGGATTGGGCTGCAATTTGCATAGGTCACTTTCACAGAATTAGGATAGGTGAATCCTCTCTTCTGAATCCTTTTCCTCTTAGTTGCTTGGCCTTCTGTGGTCTGGTACATGCACATACTGTGTTTCAGTTAAATATACTGAAGCTGTAAAACAAACTGTTCTGTGGCCAAATAGGGAGGATTGTTTGTGCTCTATCTTCATGATCTCTGCCTCTGTTCCATGGGCTTTGAAGTAGCCTTTGCTCCCTCCCCCAGATGATGATTTGCTCCTTTTTTGGGTTACAAGTCCCCTGACATGTGTGTCACTGCATTTGCTGCAGTGTGTTGAAATTATTGTTTACATTTCTGACCTCCATGGAGATAAGGTCCTTATTTATTCATAGCTGCGTCCCCTGTGTGAAGGGCATACTTGAGCATAGTAGGGATTCAGTAAGTGTTTACTGGGAAAATCAATGAGTGGCATCGATGATTAAGTTCTCCCCATATACTTTTTTTTTTTTTTTTTTTAAAGGGAAGGGAAGGCGGGAAGGGGCAGACGGAGAGGAAGAAACAAATATCTCAAGCAGACTCCCAATGAGCAAGGAGCCCGACGCAGGGCTCAATCCCATGACCCTGAGATCGTGACCTGAGCCGAAACCAAAGAGTCGGCTGCTTAACTGACTGAGTCACCCAGGCGCCCGTAAGGGTTCCCAGTATACTTCTGAGTGTGGGTAATACCCATGCACTTGGGTTTTTTCCATTGCTCCCTCCCAAAGATAAGTGGGGGTGGAGAGAGAGGGTTATTTAATTTTCTATCGGAAATGATAGTACTTGATTCAAGAAGTTTAAATCTATGGAGGTGAAACAAAATTAGGTTAAATGGATGGATCTTCTGTTAGATGGTTAGAATAACTTTTTAGAACATCTCTGGGTGCCTTGCATGCCTTTTGGTGTTTATCTCCACCACTTGTGGAACTTGCCATCTTATGGATGCAGAGTTCCTGCTTCCCTTAGATGAGAAGCTGTTACCAGGTCCAGCAGTTTCTTTGGTTAATAACCGTAGAAAAGGGTTCCTCAGAGTTCTGTTGCCATCACCCAGAACTCAACTAGCCACGGGTCACTCAGAGATAACAAGAGTCCCATGGCAATAAATTTTTTTTTTTCCTGAGGATGATTTTATGCTGAGAGACTCCACTCTGCTTAATGTAACTTTAAGCAATTTAATATTGAAAACATAGATTTATTGAAAATTATAAGAAAAAAAATGTGTTCCAGTGCCCAAAAGTTCTTTCCTTGATGATGGGGTTGTGGGTACTTTTCTATTGGACAGCATTATGGTTCCTAAGAAAGTTCTTTCCTTGGTCATGGGGTTGTGGGTACTTTTCTATTGGACAGCATTATGGCTCCTAAGAAAGTTCTTTCCTTGGTGATGGGGTTGTGGGTACTTTTCTGCATTCCATAGCATTCTGGCTCCTCAGTGCTGATGCCTGAGCACTGAAGGTCTTTTACCTGCTGTTTGAAAACTAAGGCAAGGCCCCAGCTTTCTGTCTTGAGAAGCCCATCTAGAATTATATACCAGTTACAAATAAACTGAAATTTCTGTTTTTAAAGTAAATGTTCTGACACTTCAGTCTAACCTGAATGTGCTTTTCTAAATATCTGTTTTTAGGTTTAAGATGTGTTTGCGTTTCTTCTGCGCAGTGGGGCAGTTCCTGGCATCACCCGCTGACCCAGTCTGTGAGGTGATACTAAGACTTGGTGTCTGTGAGGTCATGAAAAGGCTCGTAGGCTATTTATTTTTATACTTGGAGTAACTGTTTGAAATAGCTTAGGAGCTTGTGGACAAACCCTGTGTGGTGGAAGTGACAGAAAGACTTCTTTGGCTTTCCAAGGAGCTGGGATAATGTGAAGCAGTGATAGCTGATCAAACTACTATGGAGAACTAGAAGCTGAAATCACAAAGATGCCTCAGTGCCAGTGTCCTTGTGGAGGTGTTTCACCGTGAGCGAGCTTTCTAGATAACCTTGAAAGCTAATTAAACTAATTTTATTTAAAAGCTTTAGAAATCTATCTGAATAGTTCTTGAGCTGCTTTGAAAAAGTGTGCTAGAACAACGTTTTTCCTGATGATTCAGAATCCTCATCACTTCATGCTGTTGTGGTGTATGGAGTAAATGATTTGAGTAGAATTCTGATCCTACAAAGCATGGCCCCAAGCCTCTTGTCTAGTCTGAGTGGTGACTCGTGGAGCTCTTTTAAGCTCCCTGGTGGTCATTGGTTGGTTCGCCCACTGTCACCTTGTCTGGCCTTGCTAGTCTGCTTAGTAGCTACTTACCTGGCAGTTGGGCCACTTGGCGAGCTTGTGGGAATTAGGCATATGTAATGATCAAAAGTTATGTGTCCAGGCAAGAGGGACTGGTTTACACCAGAAAGTGTGGAGGCTTTTGGGCAATCTCTTCATGTGCTAGAATAAAATTTTAAAAACCGGTTCGGGGCGGGGGGGTGTGGGCCTGGGTGGCTCAGTCGGTTGAGCATCTATCTGCCTTTGGCTCAGGTCATGATCCCAGGGTCCTGAGATCGAGTCCTGCGTTGGGCTCCCTGCTCAGTGGGGAGTCTGCTTCTCCCTCTCCCTCTGCCCCTCATCCCACTCATACGCACACACTCTCTAATAATTTAAAAAAAACCCAAAAAACAAATGGGTTCTGGGTTGGTGACTGTGTCCTGGGGAGCTGGGATAGCCACGAGTCTCACCTGTATCCGAGTATCCATCACTGGAGTGTGAGGTAATTCAGATGTCAAGTGACCCCCAAAACCTGGTGACCTGTTTTCCACAAAACTTTCTTACTAGCAGGATTTTTTCCTTACAGACAAGTTCTTTTTATGGATAAATATTACTCACCAATCCATTACATTTTAGGAAGGTTGAGGGTGCAGTATACAGAGGGCATGAAAATTGTTAAAAGAAATTTGGCAAAGCTTTTAAAGGAGTGGATATACTCAGGAGAGCTGTGTAAGGGTTATTGTTAAGCAGAGCAGAGATCTGTTGATGGGATGTAGTGGAGTCTGAAGCCATTAATGATCAAGTGACCAGCGGAAGACAGAGGATTTGATTTTTGCTACTAGTGGCTTATTCAGACAGAATTACAGACATGCCATGCTGACTTTATGAAAGATTCCAGGAATAACTTGACCAATTCCACCCCCCCCCCCCGGGCCTACATTCATATTTGCAATCTGTCTTTATGCTTCCTGGGACATTATTTTACTTATTACAAAAAAGGGAAGAGAGAAATAGCTTGGATAGGACTTGAAACCAGGCCTCCTTTAAGCAAACATATTTTGAAATTGAGAAAAAGGTGGTATGAAAGTGCCAACTAATTAAGTGTAGTTGGCCAAAAGTTGCCATTCCTTACACATTCTTTCTCAAATTTTTTGGATATGACAATTCCAGTGAGAATAAGAATGAATGAATGTCCAAAATGGATGGCGGCCAGTGGTGGGTTGTTTTTGTTTTTTAATGTCTAACATGAATGCAGCAGGATTTTCCTGGCCAAAACGGCCCCCAGACCACATGGGGGAACAAGTATTCATTGTCTCCAATGTGTTCAGTAGATAAGGCATTATGGCTGGCCTTCATACCACAAAACAAGGAGACCCCACTGTCATGGATTAAACAGGGGTCCAGTTGGGCAAGGGCGGTGTGACATACCTTTGGGTTGGTGGTGCCTAAATAGGTAGGCTCATAGTAGGTAAACCTAAAGCGAGGTAAGAAAAAAAGGGTTTTGTTGACTAAAATGCCCTCACAGTGGCCATGAAAGACCAGGGACATCTGCTGTGATAATCTAGGGCCCCATCAGTACTGACTTGGAGTTTGAGGCACAATGTGAAATTCCTTGTTGAGGGAGCGCTGTTGGGAAAGGAATTTGTGCCTCAGTGGATTACCTTTTCCCTGCTATTTAATATGCATGCTCTTCTTGAGCAGTGAAAGATGCACAAGAAAGATAGCATTGTTTAAAACGTTCTCACAGGTGGCTCTTGGCCATCTTTACTGAATACGCCCCGCCACAGTCCATATGTCAACACAGTGTTGATGGTGAGATTCTGGTAACCTGAGGGGGCTTGCAGTCTTGCCAGAGCACTTCTGTTCCTCGCTAACGGTGCCACTGAAAAAGGCATGTCATGCAAGTTTGGAGTTTAGAAATAGTCTGCTTAAAGGTGCAATGGGCTGTGGGCCACATTACAGACCGTTCTAATGAGCAGAAGACAAATGATCCTTTGAATGAGATTGGGACAGGTAAGCCTCCCTCTGTGTACTGCTTAAATAAAGAAGGAGATTTTGGGGCGCCTGGGTGGCTCAGATGGTTAAGCGTCTGCCTTCGGCTCAGGTCATGATCCCAGGGTCCTGGGATCGAGTCCCGCATCGGGCTCCCTGCTCCTTGGGAGCCTGTTTCTCCCTCTGCTTCTCTCTCTCTCTCTCTCTCTGTCTCTTGTGAATAAATAAATAAAATCTTTAAAAAAAAAAAAAAAGGAGATTTTGTCTCTGTCCCTTGCTTTCATATGGCCTGAGGAAATGGGTTGGGCAATCTGGGCACACTCGGAGCTATCTACATCCCTTCTGTTCCCCCTTTGTCCTGAGCAGGTCACATGTGTCTCTCTTGGCCTGGGTTTGTCAAGCCTCCAGGGAAGGCTGGGGTGGATGGACATCCCTGACTGGCCATTGAGAACTTCCATCAATTCTGTTCCTTCTGGGCCTGTACTGAACAGGCTACCTTCCCACAAGGTTGCTGCTGGATACCACCCTTAGTTGTCCGGTTCGCTGTTCCAAAAATGAAGCTTGTACTCACATGGCCCCAGAAAAACCTCAATTCCTGGTTGGAGCTTTTCATGATTCAGAATCGTAAGGCTGTGGCTTAGGAATGGCAGAAGTGACTTTAAGTGATCCTCAGGGAGGAAAAGACAGAGTTAGAGGGATACATTGACACGGATGTGAGTGGACCTCTGGAAGGTGGTTGTTTCTCTAATTGGATATAGTTATACCAGCAGGATTTTACAGGGGTAAAGGATTTTATGCTATACCTAATGAAGGCTCATTGATCTTTAAATACTATTAATTTTGAAAATCTGTTTTGAAGGAGTCTCATAAAGGCTTATGACTGATTTTTTTTTTTTTTTTTTTTTTGAGATGATTATTTCTCAGGTAGAGGACTAATGAGTGGGCATCATTTCCGTAGAGGGTCAAGTACTAAGATGCTAGCAGAAAAGGAATTAAGCATAGTTTGGGCATAGTAGGGCCACTGGAGACCCAACGTGACATGGGGCATGGCTTTGGGATCTTTATTGCTGTGTTCTGTCCTATGCCTACGGTGGGCCTGGTGGGAGGGCCCAGGGACAGACGGCTGTGTCTTAAAGCACATGCCAGTCTAATGCATGAATTGGAGGGCCTTGATACAACTGTCTTCAGCTGAATGAAGCTTTATAGAATCTGGGGGCCTTACTCCTGATGACAAGGCGGCTACTTCCTTCTTGCTTTCTTCTTAAAACCAAACAAACATTGTTTTTCTAGGGAAAGGCATCGTAGCTTGAATT
Source organism: Mirounga leonina (assembly GCF_011800145.1). Lineage (NCBI taxonomy): Eukaryota > Metazoa > Chordata > Mammalia > Carnivora > Phocidae > Mirounga > Mirounga leonina. Next base: position 37,174,450 of record NW_023270839.1, read on the forward strand.
TACCAAATTTGACAGCTTTTCTTAAATTCCTCCAAAACACTGAGTTGCCAAAACAAATGCTTCCTCTTGAGAGGATATGAATTTCGTTTTTAGGCTTTGAAGTTTCTAAGGAGGAAGCCGGTCTTCGACATTAAGGGAAAAGCCATGGTTTAGGAGTCAGCCAGGATGGGAAACCTGTGCCAGCAACTAGTGAGATAACAGGTTTATTACCTTAAACCACGAATTTCGGAAAGGAGTCCGCTGCATTTAGGACTCTAAAATTGGTTATCACAATGGTATCGATCCATAAAGACTCAGGTTGTATCATATGTTGCCTGGCTTCTGGCCCATCTGTGGCTCTGCATCCAGGTTTGGAGATGGAATTCGGAGACATGAACATACAGGCATGCCGGGAGAACTGCCACTTGCAAAAAATGCAAGTTGGTGGGAAATACAGAGGCTGGGTGATAAATGGTCTTGGACTTCTGTTTTTATGTCACCTCTGCCTCCCTTCTTACTCTTGAATATTCAGTAACAATTTTGAGGCTACTTCCTTCATTTTAGTTGTCCTGGAGTCCAGAGATGGGCCGGAGGAAAACAATTTTGTCAAGTCCGGAAGGTTTTGACTTCACAGCTCTGTTGGCCGTGTTGTTAGTAAATACAGCTTAATGAGCTGGCCACTGTGACCCATACTGTCTGGGTTTTTGTGGCCAGTTTTTGAACTCTGCTGCAACAGAGTAAACAAACACCCTCCATTGCAATTTAAAAAATTGTTACTTTTTAAATTTCAGAAGTAGTAGGTGTTCACCGAAGATAATTTGTGAAGTGGAGAAAAATAGAAGAGCATAAAAATTGCCCACTGAGAGTGAAACAAACAGGCTGACCCGCCTCAAAATTGACAGTGAATTCTCCATCTAAAGCACTAACATCTGAGCTAGCCATCCAGATACCTGGCATCAACAAGGACTTGGACCACATAACTCGGTATGGTTTATATTTGTTCGACACTGAGCTCGAATCGTCCACTTACTGAAACTTGGAGCACTGACTTCCCTACTTAATCCAAATATGCTTCTATACATTGAGAAACTTCTTAAGTGATTAGTGGATTTACTCGATGCCACCATCCTCTAAAGCTCCTTAGGAAAGTGATTTTCTTTCTGTGGGGTGAAAAGGAAATTACAATGGCCACCCTCCTGTTTAGCCTTTTCCTTCTTGGAAATTCCCAGGCATCCTGGTTCCCAGGCATCCTGGTGGCCATGTGCGTACCCTTGGCTGTAGTCTGTGGAGCTCCCGTAGTATGCCCTGCCCTATTTCCTCTCCTGGCTCTTCTCCAGCTGAGGCCTTTCTAGAAAGGTTTTTTCCTTGCTTTGAATTTATTTTCGTCTCCTTTTATTGGTTCCTTCTTCTCTGTCCTATGAGTTGTCCAAGAACAAGGAAGAGTAAGGAAGCCTTTGCTTCTAGGAGCCAGGTGGTCATCCTGTAGCGGGCCTTACACTGCTTTCCTAGTTGTTGTTCTCTCTTGACAACCTGCTTGGGTTTATGGTTTTCAGCAAGCTGTACAGTATCAAATACCCCAGGATCCGAATTGGGGAAAAGAATACCTGGTTTGGGTTCCACGTTTGCCTGTTTCTTGTTGATTTTTTTTTTTTTTTTTTTTTAAAGAGAGGGAGACCAGGGAGGGGCAGAGGGAGAGGGAGAATCTCAAGCAGACCCTGTGCTGAGCATGGAACCCAACCTGGGGCTCAATCTCAAAACCCTGAGATCATGACCTGAGCTGAAACCAAGAGTCAGACGCTTAACTGACTGAGCCATCCAAGTGCCCCTTGATCTGTTCACTTTTGAACCTTTTATTCATCAGTAGAATCCACTGCCTGTAAAGCTCATGAAATAACTGTAAAGTTGTAAATTAATTTGCAGAGATTTAGTGTTTACAACTCTTCTTGCTTTGTTGGCATACAGGGTAGTAGCTCTAGATTTCGTTTATGTTTAACTCTGATAGGCCCTTTAAGTAAATGGAGTTAGATGCTATATTTATGGATTGGAAGACTTAACATTGTTCAGATATCCTTCCCCCAAAGTGACCTAAATCAAAATCACAAAAGGGGATTTTAAAAAATTTACTAAGACCTCAACAAGCTGAACCTAAAATTTACAGGGAAATGCAAAGGACTCAAAGTAGCAAAAATAATTTTATAAAGAAAATCTAGCTGGAGGGCTTATTCTACCTGATGTCAAGGTTTACTCTAACGCAACAGATATCAGGACGGTGTGGTATTGGTGTCAGGCCAGACCTATTAGATCCGTGGAACAGGCTGGAGAGGTCCAGAAATGGACCCCCACATACAAGGTGAACAGATTTTCATCAAAGGGGCCACAGTAATTAAGTGGAGAATGGGATGGGCTTTTCCACAAGGGATGCTGGAACAATTGGGTGTCCATATGGAAGAAAGGCACCTTGATCCTTAGATTATAGGATATAACAAAAATTAACTCCAGGTAGATTGTAGACTTAAAAACTCTGATATTCTTTCATGCTCTTTGTTGTAATCAGCATGAGGGAGGAACAGTGTGCCAAGTGCTGAGAGGCTAACGAAGGAAGAAATGGTGTTTCTTTCTCATTTTTCCTGTACTCTGGACCACTGTTAACAAGGCCCTCTTTTGGTTGGGTAGTAACAAAACCAGAAAGCCATGTTTCTTGGTAGTACCTTCAGAGGATGGATTTTCCTTTTCCCACTTCTTCTCTTCGTCTTATTTTGCTAGTGAGTCTTACTATAGCTTATGCACGATGCTCAGGAAAAGTTTTCTTTTTTCTTTTTTTCTTTTTTTTAAGTGGGCCCCAAGCCTAGCACAGAGCCCAGCATGGGGCTTGAACTCACGACTGTAAGATTGAGACCTGAGCTGAGATCAAGAGTCAGATGCTTGGGCGCCTGGGTGGCTCAGTCATGAAGCGTCTGCCTTCGGCTCAGGTCATGGTCCCAGGATCCTGGGATCGAGTTCCACATTGCGCTCCCTGCTCGGTGGGAAGCCTGCTTCTCCCTCTCCCCACTCCCCCTGCTTGTGTTCCCTCTCTCGCTGTGTCTCTCTCTGTCAAATAAATTTAAAAAAAAACTTAAAAAAAAAAAAGAGTCAGATGCTTAACCCACTGAGCCACCCAGGCACCCCTCAGGAAAAGTTATCTTAAACAAACATGTATTGAAATGTACTAGGACATCTTGTCATTTAAACAATCCGTGGCATGTTAGTAAGCAGGGAATCCTTCTGTTTAGCCAGTGTTCTTCCGGCAGCTCTATCCTAAGGTTGCGCCCACTGGAGCCCTCCTGCCCTCTAACTGGGGTATGGGGAGCATGCTGGCGGGCAAGTCTTGACTTAGCTCTGAGTCTCTGGTGAGTTTTCTGGAGGCCTCAAGCCACAGCGCTTCCTGGACTTGTCATGACTGTCGTGTTGGCTCTGTCCCGTTGCACAGACCGTGTAAATGGTAGCTGAAACTTTATATCCGTGTCTTTGTTCCACATGCTGGGTTAAAGATTGCTTTGTGACATCAGTGGGGAGCCAAAGTAAGGAGTTCACCACAACCGATGGCCGAGGAAGGGTGAAAGGAGTTCTCCCCAAATCTGAGCTGTGATGGGCGGTGTGGAGCATCATCTGCCTCTGTGGAGCCGGGAAGAGCTCTGTGCTTCGGGTAGTCTGAACTCGGTTCTGAGGTTCACTGAAGGTCATTGAAGGTCTTGAAGACAATAACATGATGGCCAAGTGACAGATCGAGGATCATTATTTTGTTCTTCTAATCGAACACATATTCAGAGAGCATTTCCTTTTTGGCAGGCATTGTTCTAGTTGGGGGGGGGGGGAACTATTTGGAGCAAGACCCATGAAGATCAGGCCCTAACGGAGTCCACGTTCTGGGAACGTGAAGGCTTCTCGGTACTTTCCTCACTTGTCTCTTTCTTGAAGCACTTGGCTCAAATCCAGCCAACCGTGGTATCTCCTGGAGGAAGGGACCTCTCTGTCCTCTGAAATCATTTGTGTGCATTGTAGGCGCTAGGAGCACGACAGCTATTAAAGCACCTCATCTAGTGGCCGTTTGCAAAAGGGCTTAGGCTACCCTCCAGGAAACGAGACAGGTCACACTTTCTTTTTTTTTAAGGGTGGTAGGAGGAGGACCAGCCTCCCCAGAGGGTGCCATATGAGTGAGGAAGTATCCCGAAAGTATTTATTGAGCAAATGTATGTTTGCATGGTATAACCACATGGATCCTATTACAAACATCCAGCTGATACCCAGCTCTTCAGAGTAACATTTTGAATTCCTAAGAACTGTGCTGAACCTAAATAAGAGGAGAGCCCTCCTGCCAGCAGACCCTTTCATTTATTTCTGGAGTTCTTAGTAAGAAAGCTCTGCCAAAGGTTGGGGGAGTCTCCTTTCCTTTCCTTTCCTTCTCCCTTCCTTCCCCTTCCCCTTCCCCATTCCATTCATTTGAGAGAGCGAGCACGAGCAGCAGCAGGGGCAGAGGGAGAGGGAGACTCCCTGCTAAGCAGGGAGCCCGATGCGGGGCTCGATCCCAGGACCCTGGGATCATGACCTGAGCCAAAGGCAGACGCTCAACCATCTGAGTCACCCAGGCGCCCGATGGGGGGGAGTCTTATATTGGCAATGTGTTTGAAACAGGTGACATTGTCTCCCGAGCTCTCTCTGGGGTCTTGGATGTTTTGATAGGCAGAAGCCAGCCTTCCTCTGTAGTTGGAAATACCTACCTACACGGCTTGGAAATGACACACTAGAGCCCCAAGTTAAAACAGCTGATTCCACTCCCATCGTAGAACAGAAAAACATCATTTTGAAATCCTGTGTGAGTAGAATGACATTCAGACAGGATATTAATCTTCCTAGAAATTACGCCAGGAAAGTAGAATGCTTCCTCTTAAGTCTCCCCCCTGTCCTGGCTTTTGGCTTGTGTATGTATTTGTCATTTGAGCATATATGTGAAATGAATGAACTACAAATTATCTTTTGTATTTATTGATGACAAATTATTAAATGTTGTCACTTGTTTTTAGCTTAAAAACACTTGCTGAGCTATGTGTAAGGGACTTAAGGGTTAGGAGGGAACTTAAAACCATTTAACTCAGTATTTCCCGAAGAACTGATGCATGAATTGGTCTAAAAGTCAACATGGGAAAAAACAGATTTTCTATGAAGATAAACTTATTCAAATAATTGCCTTTTATAGAAAGACATTATCCTTCCTACTCTTCAGGTTTTAAAATGGCTCTTTTTGATGAAATGATGGTGTAAGGTGGTTTTCTTAGGGGAGGACCTCAAAGACAAAGGCATCAATCAGCCCAGTTTGGGAAGGAGTGGAGATTTTCTTCTGTGGAATACCAAAGTCTGGTAATCACTCATCTAGTTGAAAACCCCATTTGACCTTTGAGTTGTCCTCTTATTATCAAGTCTCCACTGAGTTGGGGTGTTGGCACTGGGAGCCCCCACCCCAAGGCTGGTCCTCCTTTCCCCAGCTATAGCTAAGGTTGGAGAATTAGTGTTCTGTGGAACTTTCATAATCTAAACTCGGCCAGATTCTTGGGAGCCATAGCACAAGTAAGGGGAGGAAGTGCAGGGTGGGCTGTGGGTCAGCTGTTTGATTCCCGGGGCCAAAGCAGAAATGCCCATGAGCTTGAGTTAGTACCAACCACTTAATTGCATGGTAATTAAATGCTAACATGGTTGATCAGAGGAACTGTGTAATTGAAGCATAATAAAATGTGGCATGCTTAGTAAGCAATTGAGTTGTCTTCCCAAGGATGTAGCCTGCACTAGGCAGGAGAAGCATGGATGTCTTTAACAGACAAACCATGAGAGACTATGGACTCTGAGAAACAAACTGAGGGTTTTAGAGGGAGGGGAGGTAGGGGGATGGGTTAGCCCGGTGATGGGTATTAAGGAGGGCACGCACTGCATGGAGCACTGGGTGTTATACGAAAACAATGAATCGTGGATCACTACATCAAAAACTAATGATGTATGGTGACTAACATAACATAATAAAATAAAATAAAAAAGTTGGGTTTTGTTTCTTTTTTTTTTTTTTTTGCAGTTCTGCCCTTTTGTTTTCTAAGGAAGATAAATAAGGTGTTTGTTTAAAGTAATGAATCCAACCCCATATCTATCATACCTGAAAACCAGATTCATAATTTTATTTATTTATTTATTTATTTATTTAGATTTTATTTATTTATTTGACAGAGACACAGCGAGAGAGGGAACACAAGCAGGGGCAGTGGGAGAGGGAGAAGCAGGCCCCCCGGGGAGCAGGGAGCCCGATGCGGGGCTTGATCCCAGGACCCTGGGGTCATGACCGAGCCGAAAGCAGACGCTTAACGACTAAGCCACCCAGGCACCCCTGGATTCTTACTTTTATATGAAACTTCCCCATGTGTCATTGACCAACAGGACCCCTAATGTGTGTGTGGGGGGGGGTAGGGGACTGGTTTGCTGGGTTGCCTCCCACCTCATGCCTGGGATGCCATCCATCTACTCTGCCTTTTACCGCTTGAGTTGCCTTGAGAGAGAGAGAGAGAGAGAGAGAGAGAAACCAGTGGCTTTGGATTCATTGTCCACATCCTTTTGTTTCCCAATCAGAAAAGGAAACATTAAGGTTAGGGACATTAGTTTCAAATTAATTCTGTATTTAAAAATCTTTTTTTGTAAGCCATGTGAAACCAACTGTTCTTAATACATAGGAAAAATGTTAAGGTTGGAATCATCCCAGTAGTCTGTATTTTGTCGTTCTTTTTGGTGTTGTCACTGGCAGCTTTCATTAAGCAGTTTCCAAAATGAGCTGGTAAGATGCGGTCCCAGAGCCCCCCATACGGCCTGTTGGAGTGTCCTGCTCATGACGGGTACTGCCAACTCTTCAGGGTCAGCACTGGGGATCCACCAGAGCATGTTCTCTGCTCAAGGGCCCAGGGGAGTGGGTTCAGAAGTACCAGCCCTGCAAGGTAGTGCCCCAGAGGGTGGGTACACAGCTTCTGGGTCAGTCAGACTTGGGTGCCGCTTGGTGGCTTTGTGTCTTTGGGCAAATCAGTTAATCTCTTTGAGGTTCAGTTGCCTAAGCTGTAAAATGGATATTAATGCTTTCCTTAGGCAATAGTTGAGATAATTAAGTTAATGAGGTGATCTAGAAAACGGTAGATGATGATTACATATGGGTAATACATGGATCTTGCCTGACAGTAAGACACGACTTCTTTGAACCGGGCCCAGGACTTTGCATTTCACTGAAGTTGTAAATTGTGCTTGTTGTAATCTGGGGTTCCACATGGAACCTCTGTTCCTTTTTCTCCTTCATCTGTGCCTGGTGATGTTTTGCTTGTCGCAGGCTGATGCTATGGTAGGGTGGCTTGCAGCTTGCTGCTGTAAGGTAGACCGTGAGTACCTGGTCACCAAGAAATGTCCTCTCTCTCCCCCACTGGAGGCGTCCAGGCCCTTGAACAACTCTGACAATTAATAAGATGTGTATTCTGGACACACAAGAAGACCGTATCTGGAGACTCCAAGTACCTGGTATAAAGTGACACCATATGCTCTGCTTAGGTCCAGAAAAGTTAAGGGGTAAAAGTTACAGGGCACAGATCTTCTCTGGGCTTTGTGGGTCCAGATATATTGTATTTACAATTCTGGAGTATTTGGACGGTTCCTTCCCGCAACAGTAGTGGAAATGGTAATTTGCGCTGTCTTTCCTGCTTAGTCAGTGCTGGGCTTTTCCTTCCTTCTGCCCTTAGGAGTGACCTCCAGCCACTGACACTGTCCCTGAGCTTGTGCTGTGTGGATCACATGAAGCAGCTACTACCAGCACTTGGTATCAGCGGTACATGAATGTGGGAAAAATACGGGCACTTGAGGAATCTGGTGGTCTGTTGCTTATGTTTAGGAATGTTCATGAGAATATAGGAATTACCCTATATTTTGTCACAAAAGACCCAGCACCCAGCCCAGCCCCAAAAGAGTTGGGCTTGGCTCCAAACTGTGCATTGGAGGCTTGTGAAAATTTCTTGGAATTTTTTTTTTTCTTACTAATATTTGGATTTCACATTCCATCCCATAGCGCATTCTGTTTTAATGTAGAAATGGTATTTTTCTTCCCAAATACTTGAAGAGGATTGACTTGCCTGGAAAAGATGACACATTGATCCTGCAGCTCCCCTCCTTGCTGTGCACCCCTGCACACCCCCGTGCACCCCTGCACACGCCTGCAGGCACACCCCCTACCTGAGAAGCAGAGTCTGGTCTGCCACTGGCAGGAGGTTTTGTGGGAGGCTGTAGCCATAATTCCTGGAGTTTACCCCGAACTTTCAGGATTAACCTTTCATGGATTGATCATTATGGAGTTTCTAGAGATTAATGTATCTAACTCGGGATGAGGCTATTTGTCTTCAAACTGGTCTTCTGAGCTAGAGTGAAATTAGAACCCTATTTTCCTATATTTCTTTAGTGAAAACAAAAAAATAGGTCTTCAGATGGTCTCTTGGGATGTCTTTCTGAGAAGCCACCATCTTAATGTAGCAGTGACCCTGGTTGGGTTTGCAGCATCTGTGAGGAGCTCGGACTTACCTCCCTCCTTGTGGTGCCCTGGTTTTCAGTGTCTGGTCTTGGCTGATACCTGAAGGAATACTCTCTGTTGACGACCAAGCTCTTGTCCTGGGTCAGAACTAGAGGCAGAGAAGTAGGAAGTTAGTACTGTTGAGCTGACTTGTACACATTTGCTGCATCACACACCCATTTGGCCTCTCGATGTGCTTGTCTACCTGTTAGTAGGCGTAGGTGTGCACCTCGTTCCCCAGAGCCCAGCTTCTGTGAATTTTCCTTTGCGGAGCCTCTTCTGGTCCACTTAATACCTGCTTTCAGGTGGGAGGTTGTATCTTGCTTGCCTGAGCTTCTGTGACATGTTGTCTGACCACAGTGCTGGTTTCCTTTTGCTTTGTCGTAGAGCTGTGTTCCAAGGGGTGGATTCCTTCATCTTTGGTGGGGGGGGTGGGGTGGGGGTTGGGGTGCGGGGGAGGGAGTGCACCTGGTAGCCATGTAGACCTGGGTTTACTTCTGATCCTGAGCCCGGCCCTTGGGCAAGTCCATGAGTACTCCAGTGGCCCCATCAGTGAAGTGGCCCATCGCTCTTTTCTTGTGGGGTGGTCTTAGGAATGAAAGCATGGTGTAACAGACACACAACGGGTCTGATGAAGTGCTGGTAACATGGGAAGCATGTGATAAATGCCATTTCTTTGCTTAGTGTCCAATCCAAATAGGGCCTGGAAGAAACTCTGTGTGAAATTGGTGCTCAGTAAATACTGAAGAGCAAACCCTCCTAGAACCTGGTATTTTGCAGCTACAGATTAAAGTGGCATAGAAGCCTGTACCCAGCCTGTTGGAGCTCTGACTGGCTCTCTTTCCCTGATGTTTGTCTTTACTAGGAGCAAAGAATGTTCCAGATCTCTTACGCCTTAACTCCGCCGACAACTGAAACAAAAGAGAGAAGGACAACCCCTTCTTAGGGAGTGGGCAGAAATTCCAATTTCAATTTACCTATGATTTTGAGAACCTACCTTTCCCCTTTCTTATTCAGTCTATACTCATAGCACACACAATGACTTGCCCTTCTTCCTCCTGTCACAAATCTCTTGAAGGCTATTAGCCTAATACGCACACAGCTCCAACTTTTTCTTAGTTCTTTGCAGTAATTCATTTCCCAGAGGCTCTTGATGAGAGCAGAACTTTTGAATAGACTAGGAATGAGGTTGTGACCAATTCCATTATGTCAGTAGTGTTATGGAAAAAAAAAACAAAACTTCATCCATTGTGTCAATGAACTATAATTCTGTTTAAAAGGTCAAATGTGTGATGCCTTCGAGAAAGCTCCCCAGTGTTCTCCCTTGGGAAGTATGTATGATATGTTGGGAACAGAGTTTTAATGTGGCATTTCTTTTCCTCAAAGATCTTTGATAACTTGTGTTAGATGAAGTTCTTTAAGAGTGGTCATTAATTCCAAGTCGTCATTAGCCTGTAAATGCAATCTGCCCTTCAGGTACCATTGCAGAGATTGTAGCTGTTGCTGCGCATCTGCATTTGACAGAAGGAAGAAGACCGACATCTTACGGGTCAGTTTGGTGTATTATTTCAAACCAGGGAAATTTTCTGTCAGGTTGTGATTGTAATTGAAGTGTTAAAGACTTGGGGAGGGGTAAATTGCATTTAATCTCTCAGCAGCCTTTAGAGTGAGCATTCGACAGATACTGTCACTAAATAACTGACATTGCTACTGAGAAGCGTTAAGTCAGTTGCTGTCTTTGTCCTTTTGGGGTGCAGAATTACCAAACTGGGGACGCACAAACTTTGCCTAAAGGAAGTGAACCCCCCCTCGGGGGTTTCGAAACCCCCCCTCCCCCTACCTGTTGAACTCAAGGTCTGAGGCCCATCCTAATGCTAATATTTTATCACTGGTACTTCTCTGAGTTTTGTGATCTTCTACTTAAATCGGTATGGTAGGTAGCTATCCCCAGCCATCCCCGCTCCCCTCCCCAATATAATTTTAATCCCTGCCAAAAGGAAATGGATTGCATTGGTTAGCTATTGCGAACTTTAGTTCAGCAGTGTCTGTGAGATTCATCCATGTCTTTCTTAGTATCAAAAGTTTGTTCATCTTTGTTGCAGGAGGGTAACCCATGGTGTGAATATACTGTGATCGATCCATTTTACTGCCAGTGGAAATTGTTGTAGTTTCCAGATTTTTGGCTATGCTAAAGAGCCAATGATCTGTGGTCTTGTTTGCTGGTGTACCTGTGCATGCAAATTGTTCTTTCCCCTTTTCTTTGAGAGAGGACTACTGCAGGGTCCTATTTGTCCAGTTAAGTTTCTGATGAGTAATCTCACTTAAGAAAGGGATGCTAGAGGTTTGCAAGATGGTTCATTGTGCAGATGTTAGCCTTAGGCTTGTCTGTGTAGACGTGCTACCAATGACTAAATGATCAGTATTCCAGAGAAAACAGCCATAGGGTTTCTGATTTTCTAATTTTATCTTAATTTTAAGTGCCCTGTGTACATGTTTGTGTTCTTCTGTCAGACTGCCGTGAATTCTTTTTGGCAGTGGAGAGATGGTAAAATAGAAGCAAATCCAGCAGAACATAGCTGTGTTCCTCCCACAGGCACTCATTGCCTTTCCTTCACGTGTGTCGGTTTTGTCTCATACCAGCTGCACTTGCACTTTGTCCCTCCCATGCAGTGCCTGACTCAAACCCATGCTGGTCTCCTCCCTTTCCAACCAGGTCCTGAGTGGGGGAAGGGAGCTCTGCCATGACAGGACTGTGGCCCAGAGGTGGCCAACAGTTGTATAGGCGAATCCCCAAACTGAAGACCTGAGAATTGGACTGTGCCTCGTGGGTTATCTAGTCCAACCAGCTCTTTTTGCAGATAAGACACAGGTTTAGACAGGTAAAGTGACTTGTCCAAGTAGAACCCATGTTTTACTGTTCCAGGTGCACCTTGTCTTCTATTACTTACTGACCGAAGGTAAGGCGGTATTGAAAGAGGGCTTGATGCGCTCCTAATTGATTATTGGTTTTGCCAAATGAGAGCTTTCATTGTATATTGTCTTGCTGAAAAATCTTTTTTTTTTTTTAAAGATTTTATTTATTTATTTGTCAGAGAGAGCGAGCGAGCACAAGCAGGGGGAGTGGCAGGCGGAGGGAGAAGCAGGCTCCCTGCTGAGCAGGGAGCCCGATGTAGGACTCGATCCCAGGACCCTGGGATCATGACCTGAGCCGAAGGCAGATGCTTAGCCGACTGAGCCACCTAGGTGTCCCTTTTTTTTTTTTCCTTGAACTGTATAGTTAACATACGGTGTGACAGTTTCAGGTGTCCAATACAATGATTCAACAATGCTATGCATTACTCAGTGTTCATCATGATAAGTGTACTCTGAATCCCCTTCACCTGTTTCACTCATACCCCACCCACTTCCCCTATGTAACCATCAGTTCTCTGGAGTTAGTCTGTTTCTAGGTTTGTGTCTCTCTCCTTTGTTTTCCTTTGCTCATTTGTTTTTTAAATTCCACATATGAGTGAAATCATACGGTATTTGTCTTTCTCTGACTTATTTCGCTTAGCATAATACTCCCTAGCTCCATCCATGTCTTTGCAAATGGCAAGATTTCATTCTTTCTATGGCTGAGTAATAATCCAGTGTGTGTGTGTGTGTGTGTGTGTGTGTGTGTGTGTACACCACATCTTCTTTATCCATTCATCTATCGATGGACACTTGGACTGTTTCCATATCTTGGCTATTGTAAATAATGCTGCAATAAACATAGGGTTGCATGTATCCCTTTGAGTTAATGTTCTTGTATTCTTGGGTAAATACCCAGTAGTGCAATTATTGGATCATAAGGTAGTTCCATTTTTAATTTTTTGAGGAAACTCCATACTGTTTTCCACAGTGGCTGCACCAGTTTGCATTCCCACCAATAATGCACAAGGTTCTTTTTTCTCCAAATCCTGGCCAACACCTGTTGTTTCTTGTGTTTCTGACTTTAGCCATTCTGACAGGTGTGAGGTGATCTCTCATTGTAGTTTTGATTTGTATTTCCCTGAAGATGAGTGATGTTGAGCATCTTTTCATGTGTCTGTTTGCCAACTGTAATGAAATGAGAGCTTTTAAATTGGGTTCAGAATAATGTGTGATTTTTCCATTCTCTCCTCTGGGCAAATGACACACAGCATCCTGCCCTCTTGGGTTTATGTCCTCAGTGTTTTCCTGTGAGTTGTACATTTATTTTGGTCCTACTCACATTATGTGAACATCTAGTTAAGAGTTTTGCTGCTTTTCCTGAAGAATTCTAAATTTCACCTGAGATTGGCTTTGACTATCAACAAGATAAAATTGGCCTGTCCAATGAGGGAAGACATTCACTGCACAGAGTTGTTGATGACCTATGGTTATCTCCCTTCCTTTGATTTCAACTTTGGGTGCATGCTTGCTTGTAGACAGCTGCGACAATCTGGCTTTCTCCTCCTGCCTCTTATTTCTCCCCCTGATTAAAGGCCGGGTGTCCTTCTGCCTTCCATGTCAGTCATCAGTCCCTGCCTGTCTGGCTGATTGGACAGAAGCTCTGGCAGGCAAGTGGTCCATCCTATTACTACTCATTTGCCTTACACGATGTAATCATTCTGACTAGCTGTGCCTAGCATCCTTTTGATAGCAGAAAGCTTTTGAGCTTTTTATGTGAAATTGTAGATAGGCAGTGAGGTAAGCAATTATGTGATAAGGAGGAAGAACTCTATTTTCAGAAACTTGGTCCTGAGTTTTATTGCAAAGGTGTGGAATAGAGAGGAGGGAAACCGTGGGTTTCATGTGGACCATCAAATGATGGTATTGCTCTAGGATGCTGGAGCTTGGAAGACAGTGTGGAACCACCCCTCCCATTCACCATGTGGGCAGCTGGTCACTGGTACTGTTTCATTAGAGATCAGTGAAGGCCAGTGAGTGAGCCAGTCAGAGTGTGGTGGAGGGTGGATGGTAGAGGTGGCTGTTTCTACAGCCAAGGGTATCTAGAGCTTATGTTACTAACTTGGAGTATAATGACCTTCCTCCTCCTCCTGTTCTGAACTTTCAGTGTCCCCCATTCACTGTCTCCCACCCCCACTGCTGTGTCTGGCCTTACCTCTTGTAATTTGTCTGTCTAGCTTTACTGCGCTGAAGGCCCAGCCCTCTCCGTTTGTCCGTTTTTTTGTTTTGTTTTGTTTTGTGTTGTTTTTTTGAACACCCTAAACTGCTCTCAGTGGGAAATCACTGTAAAGTCTGAAGTATTCTATTTGGAATAAAATGGGAGGTTTCAATGTTTTTATTTGAAAAATGACTGTTGAATCCATGTAGAAACAAAGGGTACCACAAGCAAAGATGTTCTTGTTTTCCTTTTGTCAATTTATTAGGGGTTGTGGTTGTTTACCCCTCCCCCGTTCTGTAGGGCCCTGGAGAAAAATGAGGTGGTGATTGGTGTTTTGTAATGAATCTGACTATTTCCCACTCCAACGTTTTAGTTTTGTGCCTATTTACTTTTTAGCAAAAATAACTTTTCCCTGGAGGTTGTTGGGAGATTTTACTTATATTCTAATTTGGTTAAAGACTCAAACATACCACTAGCATTATTATGAGAAAAGTGGGAGCTTCTTGTCTTAGCAAATTTCCTACTGTGAAAAACAAACAAACATGTTAACTCTTCTTTGGGACCTACTGATTTGATGATAAAAGGGTTGACTGGACATGTTGAGCAAATGTATCCTTTTTTCTTGTTGCTGGAATTATCATGAGAGACTCCACAGCCTTCTCCTGGGTTTCATACATACGTACTTCATTTTCCTGTGCATAGTGCTTGACCTTGAGCTATTGAAGCCTCTGTTTCCAGCTTCATCTGGAAAATGGGAGTGATGATTTTCCCTATCCATGAGGTTGCTGTGTGAGTGAGAGTGGTACACAGGGCACTTATATTGGCCTAGCACATAGTGAATACTCATCACATGCCCTCCTTTGAGTTGCTTGTGTCTAAGGCAGGAAGGCATATAGGGCTTGGTGGAGGTTGGAGGAGCATGGCTGTTTGAAGACAAATAGAATCGGGTTCAGATTTCAGGTCACTAGCTAGCATACGATACTGGGTAAGAGCTGAAACTTGTCTAAGCCTCAGGTTCTTAAACAACATTCTTAACATTCCTGTCTGCCTCATGAGAGTGTTTTGAGGACCCATTGGGATAATGCATGCAAAAGTATGGTGCACAGTAGAGAGCCACTGGGCCTGTTGCCTTCTTAGTGTGGGTTAGAAGTATAACGACGAAAGAATACATACTAGTTGAGATGTATTGAGCACTTGTGCTATACTAAGTTCTAAGTGGGGTTAGAAGTGTTGCTTAAGCTTCATAAAGACTTCCAGAGGTAGTTACTCCTCATATTCCCATCTTACAGATAAACTGAGGCATTAAATGGTGAAGCAACTTGGCCAAGGTCATAGAGCTGTAAGTGGCAGAGCCCACAGTATTGACCACAGCTGGGCCAGTATAACCCTGTTAAACCCTTTTCTCCTGACTTTGCTTTTTACACAAACGGAAGACATCACTGCAACACTTGAGGTGGCTGGCCTAGCACCCTTGGGTGGGGAAAGTATTTCTCACTTACATTTGTAAATATCTCCTAAATATTAACAGGAACCAAGTGAGGAGGTTTTGGCCTGGGCCCCGTTGGTTTTTCTGTCACTGCTCACACCCTTATTTTAAGCTGCTTCCCTAGTGGCTCATTAAATGAGACACAGGGAATTTGCTTCCTGTGCCTTTTCAATTTAAGTCATTAGCAAGAGATGATGATAGCATATTAAATAAGCTTAACCTTGGAAGTTCTGCCTCTCTGCAAGATGGAGAATTGGAAATCAAGGACTCCAGGATTCTTCTGTCTTCATAGGCTGACTGATGGAGGGTACGGCCGCTGGTAGGCGTGGGCCAGAAAGCAAAAGTGATGGGGGAGGCGGGAGAAGAAAGTGGGTCCCGTCAGGGGCACAGACTATAATTTGTTGCAGCTAATTTGTTTGATGGTTGAAAACTATAAAACTGGCTGTAGAATTTTTAATAAAGTGTAGTTTCTGGAAGGGAGTGTGTTATGCATATGTGAAGTTAAAATAGTATTTCCAAGCAAATAATCTTAAAGTTCCTGAAGCCTTTCAGTTACTGTCTAAAAAAGGAGGAAAAAAAGTTTGAGCCAAGAACGGAGGAATATATGCCATCTTTTTTGGGGGATCTGAAATCTTTACCAAGGTAGAATTATATGTCTCCCCAAATTGTGTTCATTAATTGTCCCTTCCGAAGAGAAATGGCACATGTCTAGCTCCTGGCTTTTTGGAAGAACCTGAAATTTCCCCCCGAAGTTTGTTGAAGGTACAAGAGCTGAGTAGGTTACGTATGCACAAACGTATGTGTATATACAGTGCTCACACAGACTTCGTAAAGTGGCTTAAAAGAAAATGACCCTCAAAGCTTCCATCTTGAATGAACAGGGACATAGAATTGTGTATAGCTTTTATTTCTACCCCTCTGTCGGCAGTGGGACAATCAATCCAATCTTTCTTTGAAACATGGATTGTAGCCACAGTGCAGGGACCAAGGAAGTGGATGGAAAGGTGACCATATGTGTTAAGTGGGAAAAGGAGCATCAAGTTGTGCATTTAAGAGATTCAGGATCACTCATTTAGTAGTTTATTTAAAAAAGTAAGTCAGTTGTAGAAGTTGAACTTATTAGGGGGGTGCAGGGCATGTATTTGGATGAACAACCTGCCGTTCTGAGCCCGTCTTTGTTCATAACGTGCATTAGAACTGCCCACCTCGTGGAGAAAGTGTAAAGAAGCTGCTGGATTGATAGAGGTGAAGAGTTCGAATTGGAACTGACATACCACAAGTGTTCAGTTAGTGGTAGTTGCCATTTTTTTTTAAATTTTTTTTTATTCTTATGTTAATCCCCATACATTACATCATTAGTTTTAGATGTAGTGTTCCATGATTCATTGTTTGTGCATAACACCCAGTGCTCCATGCAGAATGTGCCCTCCTCAATACCCATCACCAGGCTAACCCATCCTCCCACCCCCCTCGCCTCTAGAACCCTCAGTTTGTTTTTCAGAGTCCATCGTCTCTCATGGTTCGTCTACCCCTCCGATTTCCCCCCTTCATTCTTCCCCTCCTGCTACCTTCTTCTTTTTTTTTTTTTTCCTTAACATATATTGCATTATTTGTTTCAGAGGTACAGATCTGAGATTCAACAGTCTTGCACAATTCACAGCGCTTACCAGAGCACATACCCTCCCCAGTGTCTATCACCCAGTCACCCCCTCCCTCCCACCCCACCCCCCACTCCAGCAACCCTCAGTTTGTTTCCTGCGATTAAGAATTCCTCATATCAGTGAGGTCATATGATACATGTCTTTCTCTGTTTGACTTATTTTGCTCAACATAATACCCTCCAGTTCCATCCATGTCATTGCAAATGGCAAGATCTCATTCCTTTTGATGGCTGCATAATATTCCATTGTATATATAGACCACATCTTCTTTATCCATTCATCTGTCGATGGACATCTTGGCTCTTTCCACAGTTTGGCTATTGTGGACATTGCTGCTATAAACATCGGGGTGCACGTACCCTTTCGGATCCCTACTTTTGTATCTTTGGGGTAAATACCCAGTAGTGCAATTGCTGGATCATATGGTAGCTCTATTTTCAACTTTTTGAGGAACCTCCATACTGTTTTCCAGAGTGACTGCACCAGCTTGCATTCCCACCAACAGCGTAGGAGGGTTCCCTTTTCTCCGCATCCCCGCCAACATCTGTCGTTTCCTGACTTGTTAATTTTAGCCATTCTGACTGGTGTGAGGTGGTATCTCATTGAGGTTTTGATTTGGATTTCCCTGATGCCGAGCGATATTGAGCACTTTTTCATGTGTCTGTTGGCCATTTGGATGTCTTCTTTGGAAAAATGTCTGTTCATGTCTTCTGCCCATTTCTTGATTGGCTTCTTTGTTCTTTGGGTGTTGAGTTTGATGAGTTCTTTATAGATTTTGGATACCAGTCCTTTATCTGATATGTCATTTGCAAATACCTTCTCCCATTCTGTCGGTTGTCTTTTGGTTTTGTTGACTGTTTACTTTGCTTTGCAAAAGCTTTTTATCTTGATGAAGTCCCAATAGTTCATTTTTGCCCTTGCTTCCCTTGCCTTTGGCGATGTTTCTAGGAAGAAGTTGCTTTGGCTGAGGTCGAAGAGGTTGCTGCCTGTGTTCTCCTTTAGGATTTTGATGGACTCCTGTCTCACATTGAGGTCTTTCAACCATTTGGAGTCTATTTTTGTGTGTGGTGTAAGGAAATGGTCCAGTTTCATTCTTCTGCATGTGGCTATCCAATTTTCCCAACACCATTTGTTGAAGAGACTGTCTTTTTTCCATTGGACATTCTTTCCTACTTTGTCAAAGATTAGTTGACCATAGAGTTGAGGGTCCAATTCTGGGCTCTCTATTCTGTTCCATTGATCTATGTGCCTGTTTTTGTGCCAGTACCATACTGTCTTGATGATGACAGCTTTGTAATAGAGCTGGAAGTCCGGAATTGTGATGCCGCCAGGTTTGCTTTTCTTTTTCAACATTCCTCTGGCTATGCGGGGTCTTTTCTGGTTCCATACGAATTTTAGGATTATTGGTTCCATTTCTTTGAAAAAAGTGGGTGGTATTTTGATGGGGATTGCATTGAATGTGTAGATTGCTCTAGGTAGCATTGACATCTTCACAATATTTGTTCTTCCAATCCATGAGCATGGAACGTTTTTCCATTTCTTTGTGTCTTCCTCAGTTTCTTTCATAAGTATTTTATAGTTTTCTGAGTACAGATCCTTTGCCTCTTTGGTTAGATTTATTCCTAGGTATCTTATAGTTTTGGGTGCAATTGTAAATGGGATTGACTCCTTAATTTCTCTTTCTTCTGTCTTGTTGTTGGTGTATAGGAATGCCACTGACTTCTGTGCATTGATTTTATATCCTGTCACTTTACTGAATTCCTGTATGAGTTCTAGCAGTTTTGGGGTGGATTCTTTGGGGTTTTCCACATAAAGTATCATATCATCTGCAAAGAGTGAGAGTTTGACTTCTTCTTTGCCGATTTGGATGCCTTTTATTTCTTTTTGTTGTCTGATTGCTGTGGCTAGGACTTCCAATACTATATTGAATAGCAGTGGTGATAGTGGACATCCCTGCCATGTTCCTGACCTTAGGGGGAATGCTCTCAGTTTTTCCCCATTGAGAATGATATTTGCTGTAGGTTTTTTATAGATGGCTTTTAGGTAGTTGCCGTTTGTATGGAAAATGCTTGAAGTCACATTGGTCAAATTGTTTACTGGAGTTACTTTGGTAGAGGTGGGGAACAGGGACGGAATTCGGTTTGGATTTGTTCCACCAGCATGTTATACCTTAAATAGCTGGAAAATCAGAAAGATGGAAAAAAAAAGTCTGAGGGAGATAGGATGATTCATAAAGTAATCTCTCGGATGGCTTTCTTTTCACTCTTACTAGGTGAATTTGTTGTCGAACACTGACCTCTGTGCTCTGGAGCCGAAATATGTTAAATGAAGATAGAGTTTGGGATAAAGAAGAACAATAACTTTATTGCTTTGCCGGGCAAAGGAGCCTGCAGCAGGCTATGGCCTTCAAAACTGCAAGTCGGCCCCGGGGAGGGGAAGGGGCTGGCTGGGGCGCGGGGAGTGGGGGGATGTTCATAGGAAAATAGAGGGTCTGGCTGATTTTGACAGGAGTTGTGTATGTGCTGCCAGCCTTGTTTGTCACGTTTTCAGGGTGGTATTGGGTTCCTTAAAAAAAAAAAAAAAAAAAAAAAAAGAGGCTAAGAAGGGACGAGGGGAGGTATGCAGAAGAGAGGAAAAAGGTTAGTTTAAAATTGAGCTTTGCTGAAGCATTAGTGCAGCCATTTTGTTTTTTTGTTCAGCTTGATGCTTTTAGGCAGTTTCAATTTTGCTAGAGTGGGACATTTTACCTTTGTATGGAGTTGCTTAATTTTTGAGAGGAGGGTGTATGTTTCATACTTTACATACTTTGTCCTCACCAGGGTGAAGGGTTAAATGAGATTGCTTGCCCTGGTGGCTTGAATGGGAGGAAGGAGAGAGCATTGCACTTGAACCCTGCCCTTCTGTTTGCTGTCATTCCTTTGTCCCTCACACGGGTTGACAGTGAAGTGTGTCTAGTTCTTTGAATTCTGGGCCAAAGGTGGAGAAACAGCAAGCACACCTGATGCCCGAAGGGAGAGGTGACCAAAAGTGGTTTCTCTGTGCCCTGTAGATGACATCCCACCTTTGTCTGTCTTCCCTGTGGCTGACTTTTTGATGTCTGTGTGGTGGGTTTAAGGAGAGTAAACACTGGGGGCCCTGGAGTAAGGTTAATATGGACCCTTATGGACACGTCACTCGCATGGTTGACATTGGGCTCTAAGACAAATGGGGAGACTCTTAAGGATTAAAGAAAGCAGGGTGTCTGAGTGGCTGACTTCTCCCTTTTAAGGTAAGAAAGATAGCAAGAAATAACCTATGTCAGTAAATCCTGGGGAAAAACTTTTTGGGGGAGACAAACTATACAGCTTGTTGGTTTCTATATTGCATCAAGGGATTTATTTCCAAGTAAGGTTTTAGGCTGGTGGTGGTCGTCGCTTACCAAGTTCTCATGAATGAGAAATGGGTCAGCTTGCCATGGTGCTGCCCAGCCAGTTGTGTGAGCAGGTCTGTACGGGATCCTGGCAGCCAGACCCGGCACCCTCCTGCTCACCCCCTGGGCTTCCTGCAGTTAACTATTTCTGATGCACTTGGAAGTGAACATCTTTTTGCCAGAGGTTTTTTTTTTTTTTTTTTTAGCAGGGGTGGGCATTTTTTTATTTCCTTTTTAAAATTACTACTTTTTGGGGCGCCTGGGTGGCTCAGTCGTTAAGCGTCTGCCTTCGGCTCAGGTCATGATCCCAGGGTCCTGGGATCGAGCCCCGCATCGGGCTCCCTGCTCGGCCAGGAGCCTGCTTCTCCCTCTCCCACTCCCCCTGCTTGTGTTCCCTCTCTAGCTGTCTCTCTCTCTCTCTCTCTGTCAAATAAATAAAATCTTTAAAATTACTACTTTTTTTTTTTTTTTTTTAAGCAAATCAGTGACTTGCTAACCCTTGAGGCTTTCTAAAAATGTTCTTCTGTTTGGCAGGTTTCCTTGCTAGTTTATTCTGCCTTTTTTGTTGTATTTTCCTGCAGCTGACATTTTCAGGACAGAATGACTCCCAGCGTCAATTTCAGAGTTCAAAAGCCAGAGAAGAAAATCGCATCTTCTGGGGCGCCTGGGTGGCTCAGTTGGTTAAGCGACTGCCTCCGGCTCGGGTCATGATCCCAGAGTCCCGGGATCAAGTCCCACGTCAGGCTCCCTGCTCAGCGGGGAGTCTGCTTCTCCCTCTGACCCTCCTCCCTCTCATGCTCTCTGTCTCTCATTCTCTCTCTCGCAAATAAATAAAATCTTAAAAAAAAAAAAAATGCATATTCTCCTTCTGATGTGCAATTAACTTTGACTTTGACAAAGATTCCCTCACCCTGTTGGGATGTGGGAGAATGTTATAAAGGATTTGGAAACTGTTAACAAAATGAATGGTCTGCCCTGAAATTGCTTTCCCACACACACATATTCCCCACCCCTCCTCCAAAGCACACAGAGACACACAATTCCATGGATCCCAGGGTTGGGAATCAGGCATCAAAAGTTATCTACAATTTAGATTCTCTTACCTTCTTTAAGTATGCCAGGTGTTTCTCAGAGTCAGAAGTTTATAAAGTGTCTCATTGTGCAGCTGTTTCAACAGAGCCCTCAAGCCAGCAACAAGGGGAAATCCATCCCAGAGAGAACAAGCTAGACTGGGCCATTGCAGTGCAGCTGGGGGAGACTGAGTGTTCACCTGAGAGGTGACTTAACATTCTCAGTGGGGTATGGACAGGGTAGTGTTATCCTGTACTTCCCCATCTGTGAAGCCCCCAAATAAACAACTTTGGATACCTCTGCCTCCTCTCACACCTCATCCTGCCACCTGATGGAGAGGTTAGAGGGTTCTACTTCCATACTGGTAAAAAGCTGCGTGATCTTAAGTCGTAGACCATTTTATTAGTAGCTGGCATTCTAAGAGAGGGGCACTACACTGAGTATACTACGTGAACTGTCTTAATTCATCCTCTCAAGAACTCTGAGCAAGGGATGAGCAAACTGGGGCTTAGAGCAGGTTATGGAGTTGGGACCTCACGCCCAAGTCTACGGAGATTCCAAAGCTGTTGGTAGAATGTAAATCTGCAACATTGCTAATGTGGGGCATGTAATAATTCTAAACTTGTTTGCCCTTAATAGTTTCTCAAATACAGAGAAGGTAACTGACTGAATGTCAAAGGGAGAAGTTGACAACACCATGGCATAGTGGGAGAATTTAACACGCCTTTCTTAGTGATTGAAATATCAGACAAACAAAATAGTAAAGACATAGAAACTTAATCTAATGGACATGTATAGAACACAGCTCCTGTACCTGGAGCATACTTCTTTTTTTAAATTTTTTATTATGTTAATCCCCATACATTACATCATTAGTTTTAGATGTAGTGTTCCATGATTCATTGTTTGTGCATAACACCCAGTGCTCCATGCAGAATGTGCCCTCCTCAATACCCATCACCAGGCTAACCCATCCTCCCACCCCCCTCGCCTCTAGAACCCTCAGTTTGTTTCTCAGAGTCCATCGTCTCTCATGGTTCGTCCACTCCTCCGATTTCTGGAGCATACTTCTTAAAGTGCACAATGGAACGTGTTTGGAAAGTGACCACATGTATCTTAAAATTAATTTTATTTATTTTTCTTTTATTTATTTGACAGCATGAGCAGGGGGCAGCGACAGGCAGAGGGAGAGGGAGAAGCAGGCTTCCCACTGAGCAGGGAGCCCAGCCCAATGTGGCGCTTGATCCCAGGACCCTGGGATTATGACCTGAGCCGAAGGCAGACACTTAACTGACTGAGCCACCCAGGCACCCCTTAAAATTAAAAATTAAAACTAGTTAAGTTAGAAATTAAAGACAAAAGGAAGTGATTTGCCCATGCTCTAGGATTGTGAAATAACCTTCAGTTCCTTTGCCATATGGAGCATAAGGACCTCAGCTGGGAAGAGCTCACAGTCCTGGGGGTGACCTGGAGACAGAGCAGTAGGGACGGGAGTCCACCCTGCACCCCCATCCCCTGCCACCCATGGTTACTGAGGATTAGGAGCTGTTCCTATTTCCTTTTGAGGGACCCAGGGTGTCGGGTTCTTTGACACAGAGACCACTCTGCTTCCCAGTTAAGCATTTTGTAAATATATATCCCTACCTTGACAGTCCCTGAGGAGGGAAAGTCCTTAAAACCATCCGGGACTCCTTGTTTATGGGAATTCTGGGCTATTCCAGTATTCCTATGCCCTGATAACATAGCCTTTTCAAGGTGGGGGAATTAAAGTGTCTTGTTGGTACATAAATTAAAATTACTGCCTTTTAAAAAACTGAAGAGGAGCTTTGTAGATGGAAGATTTTACACTCCAAGTTTTTTATTAATGCTACAGTTCCCATCCTCACAGGGATGCGTGCAGGAAGAGGTTTTGGCTTCCTCATTGGAGCTCAGTGGTGCTGAGGCAGAGTGCTGTACTCTCAGGCCATTGGCAGAACTGTGCTTGAGGTTAGTACCGTTTCTTTCCTTCGGTAACGTTAGAATTCAGTTTGCTCTTTTCCTCAGGTATCAGAAATTGGTGAAAATTGACTGCAATCAGCTTTGTCTTGCCAGCTTTAACTTCCTGTACTTTGTTTGCTTGTATTACACCCTTAGTAACAGTGTGTCACTTGCGCCTTGAAGAACTATGGGACATGGGATTAGACTTGGGGGCTGTTTTATCCAGAAGGACCCCTGGGGTGGTTGAAGGACTGTACAGACTAAGCCCCAGGGAGGCGGCGTCTCCACAGGTGCTGTTGGTTTTCAGCAGAGCTGAGAGGGGCCAGATGCCACCCTCCTCCATCAGCTCACCACACCCCTGCCTGTAGTTCAGGCCACCTGGGCCATTCTCCCTCCCGTACCGTCTTGCTGTGGCATTCTGATCCTCTCTGCTGTCTGGACTCCTTGTGGCACGGTGTTGGATCCGTGCCCGTGCTGCCCATGCGAACTGCTAGAAGACCAGCTGAAAGAGGAGCGAACAAAAGGCTTTAGTCCTACATTAATGCTGGAAGTGGGCACGAAGGGTGACAAGAGTGGCAGTGATGAGGGCGCCTGGGTGGCTCAGTTGGTTAAGCGACTGCCTTCGGCTCAGGTCATGATCCTGGAGTCCCGGGATCGAGTCCCGCATCGGGCTCCCTGCTCAGCAGGGGGTCTGCTTCTCCCTCGGCCCTCTTCCCTCTCGTACTCTCTGTCTCTCATTCTCTCTCAAATAAATAAATAAAATCTTAAAAAAAAAAAGTGGCAGTGATGGACTTGGTCATGTAGATCATGAATTTATTATTTCATTAGCTGGGCTCTTGTTCTCTGGGAGCTTATCCTGCATGTGTGCAAATGAAGCCATGAGTAACGGGAAAGTTACGCCAATAGAGTTCACAAGATTAAGGCTATGCGTGGGTTTTGCAGTGTATGTGCATATAGAGCAACCGATGGCTGTATAGAGTCCATTACAGTCCATACGTGCATCTGTAGTACGCACACATGCACCCCGGGTACCAGAGACACTGAGCCATGAGCTTCCTTTGATGCTTGGGAAGGCTTCCAGGGAAAATTCTAGGGACATGGGCGTTGGGAGCAGGTGTTGGCTTTTTGGACCCATGCAGCTGGTGGAACTAGGGAAGCTAGCAGGTGTTTCAAGTTATCTTTGAATTCTCCAGGGATCATTTTAGGTGATGAATAGGCAAGTGATTATATGGCAAGGTTTCGTCGTCTCTGGGATGTATGCTGAATGTCCCTGTGGCACCCATTGTAGGGTCCTGGCTGTTTGAACTGGGGACTTTGTCCTTGTACTCCTGGGGTTGGGGATAAAATTCCCAATGCTTCTGCCTCGAGAAAGCATTGGCTTGTATTGTGGGTGCCAAAGCAAATCTTACCGAATGAAAAGCCCACCTGGCTTATCACCTGTTACTGAGTACAGGTGTTTGCACACAGCGAGAGGGTCACTGGGCTCTTGCATTAGTAAAAACAACATATCTGTCACTGACAAAAATGACCTCACGTACATGGGGAAATAGTGGTGAGTCAGTCCTAAAGATGAACACATGGCTTGGGAACTTTGCCGAAAACTTTTTCCATCTTATTCCCACAGTTGGGACAGGAAGATTCTAACAGGTTTTATTTTAACCTGGAGTTTATGGAGATTTATAGCTGAATGCAGTAAGGCTTTAACTCTCAATTTCTGGGCTGGCTTTTAGCTGGGGATTCTTTCTTTCTTTCTTTATTTATTTTTTTATTTATTTGAGAGAGAGAGAATGAGAGAGAGAGAACACATGAGAGGGGATAGGGTCAGAGGACGAAGCAGACTCCCTGCCGAGCAGGGAGCCCGATGTGGGACTCGATCCAGGGACTCCAGGATCATGACCTGAGCCGAAGGCAGATGCTTAACCGACTGACCCACCCAGGCACCCTTAGCTGGGGGTTCTTAACCATTGGCCAGCCTCTTTTTGTCAAAGAGAAAAATGTGTTTTTTATTTTGTTTTTTTGTAAAAGTATAAGATGATCATTACTGAAGTAATATGGAAGTGGAGGAATAAAATAGTTACTCTAAAACCCACAGCAGCTTGTCATTTTAATAGATTCTTTCTAGTCTTTTTCTCTGTGAAATTTTAAAAATTCATAATTTTTCCAGATTATAAGAATAACACATGTATAAGATATAACATATTTTAAACATGACATGCATGTATTTACTTTGGAGTAATACATGCTTTTAGTGCTTTTCCTTAAAGTTTTTAAATTTTTATTTCTTAAGATATTTAAGTAATCTGTATACCCAACGTGCGGCTCAAACTCATAACCCCGAGATCAAGAGTCACATACTCTTCTGACTGAGCCAGCGGTGTCCTCCTTAGATTTTTTTTTTAGAGATGTTATTTATTGAGAGAGACAGATAGACAGCAGGAGTGGGGTGAGGGGCAGAGGGAGAAGCAGACTCCCCACGGAGCTGGGAGCCCAATGTGGGGTTCCATTCTGGGACTCCCAAGATCATGACCCGAGCTGAAGGCAGACACTTAACTGACTGAGCCACCCAGGTGCCCGTCCTTAGTTTTTTTTTTTATAGTAGATATATGTATACTTAGAATAAAATTAATAAGTTTTATGGTTCATATTTTTATATTCTATTTTTCAAATAATATTGGTAATGCTTATATTCAAATCGTGTAAATGTGGTTTAATTTGATACATAATTTAGGTGGATATATCAGAATTTACCTAATCATTTTCTATATTTGTAGTGGTAGGAACCTATCTTGATGCTATGGTAGCTTCCAAAGATAGTTATCCTAGAAGTCAGAAACAGGGCCACAGACCAAATTAAGGTGTTTAAATTGTTCAGTTTCTGAGTCCAATTAAATAGGAAGAAGCAAGGGGAAGGATTAGGTTAATGCACATAGGTCCAACAGAATAGGTAGACCACATTACTTGTATCGTGGCTTGGACAGTATTCGTAAATTCTGTCGTTTGGCTACCGCACCTTTCCCCGCTGATGATGTGACTACAAGGGCCACATCTGAGCATGAGCAACGGATCTCAGGAGACAGAAGATACCTGGAGCCCATACACTTGATCTGTTGCAGAAACGTAGGAGCAGGTGTTCCTGGCCACAGGTGTCTCTTACCAAAGCTCCTCTGGAACATCAAGAGGTTTTCTTCTTCAGTAATAGACAATTTGGGCCAAAATGGGTATCAACAATGGGTGGCCGATGTGAGTGCTGATGAATACTGGGTGACCACTTGGTTATTCTGTCCTTCCTGTCTATGTTCAGTCCACATGTGTTCTACTTCCTTTATAGCTACCATGTCGCAGAAGCTGTGGCTTGTTTACCCTCTCTAAGTCACACGTCTCTAAGTTTGATCCATCCATTCTCTTCATCTTAGCAGAACTGAATATTAAATAGCTTGGCCAACACGCTTTGTACTTGTTTCCATTTTTTCATGATTATAGGTAATACTTTGATAGACATCTTTGCACATAAAGCTTTTTCAGCATTCTGGGACAAATTACTAGAAGTGGAATTACATGGGCTGAAGGAATATTTTTAGGGCTTTTAACATGTACTGTGAGGTCACTACTGGAGAGGGACGTAGGAGAGAATGGACTACAACTCAACACCTAGTTGGTTTATGCATCCCATCTCCAATCTCTGCCTCTCTTAGTTATTTTATATTTTTAGAGGGAGTGCTAGTGGGGTGGCAGGGTGGGGTTCCGGAATGGCAGAAGCAGAGGGAGAGAGAGGGAGAACCTTAAGCAGGCTCCATGCCCAGTGCAGAGCCAAAGGCTGGGCTTGATCTCACAATCCTGAGATCGTGACCTGAGCCGAAATCAAGAGTTGGAAGCTTAACCGACTGAACCACCCAGGTGCCCCTCTCTTGGTTGTTCTTAAACTTTTTATCTGAAAAATCAGTACATGCATGGAGGGTAGATATGTGGGGACAGTAATTATCCTTCCTACCTTGGTCAGGGACCTTCCCTCAGGCAACTTCTCCTATGTTTTATGTGTCTCTCCAGAGATAATCTATGTGTAGACCAGCATGCATGTGTGTATATGTGTACATAAACAACTATATGTATTTTAAAGCATAAGTGATAGCATAGTCTGTTTACTTCTGAGTGTTTTGCTCTATGTCTTGTGGCTCTTTGTATATAAGTACTTACAGAATTGCCTGGCTTTTGTTGTTGTTGTTGTTGTTTTATGGCTGCTTAGTCTTTTGTCATTGGATGCATCATAACTTCCCTATTGATATACACTTTTTGGTCTCTAATATTTTGTGATTCTTAATATCTATGAACAAACAGGATTTGGCATACATGTGAATTTTTATAGATATTATTTATTTGACAGAGAGGGGAAGAGCATGAGCCAGGGGGAGGGGCAGAGGAAGAAGCAGACTATCTGCTGAGCAGGGAGCCCAGTGCAGGGCTGGAGCTCAGTGCAGGGCTCGATCCCAGGACCCTGTGATCATGACCTGAGCCAAAGGCAGATGCTTAACCGACTGAGCCACCCAGGCGCCCCAGCCATGTATATTTTTAAAAAAGAGGTTCAGTTAAATTTACAATTTACCATTTTATATGGCTTCGAGTTTTTGTGTTATACTGGGCCTTCCCCACGACTCTTTTAAACATGAGAGTCTCTCCCTGCCCCACCCCCCATACCCAGTGTTATTATGGATTTGCTTTTCATTTCTGAATCATCCTCTCCAAGCTCAAAGGGGTTCAGGTGTCTGTGTTTTAGGTGGGTTTTCGGGTGAGTCTCCTGAAGCCAGTCCATTTGGGAATCGTTGTGTGAGAGTAAGTGTGGGTGTCCCCCAGGTGATGAGTGACCCAGGATTACATAATGGAAAGAAGAATCTAAGTGACTTAGAATAGTATTCACTGGGAATAGTTTGAATTTGAAGCTAAATGAACTTTGATCAGGCCATTGGGATGATAGGTGGTCGTCTGCTGCTCAGCACAGCCCCTTACAATATGATGTGTGATTCTCCCTATTGGCAGTTTGTGGTCCCATCCTGGGAGGTAGGGTCCAGAGCAGCCCCTGAAATACTGCTACAAAAAAGACCAATATTTTTTTTTTTAAACACTGCTCTTGCTTCACATGGCAAAATACTGATTTGGCAACAGGACCATGCTTCCCTGTTGTTTGGTTTGTGTGAATTTGATGCCTTGATCGAGTTGAAAAGGCCTGAGTGGGTAAGTCATGGTTGCTCACCTGCTGTATGACCTTGGGCAAAACACTCAACTTCCCTGATGGGTTCTTCCTCTGAAAATCCGTCTCTACCATGCTGGCTCTGTGGCCTTGGCAAGTCCCACAGCTCTGGGCTTTAGTTTCATCTAATGTTGGGAAGATAAGATTAACTAATGAGTCTGACAGTTCTCCTTGAGCTGTACCTGGGCCAGGTGGGCAATTGGCCTCAAATATTTATGTGTGCAGGGATCCATTGGGAAGGGATTGTTAACCATGTGACTTCTTGGGCCCAGGAACATGCATTTTTAATATTGATGTGATTCTGAAGCAGCTGTCTCTGATCTGCACTTTTGAGAAACTCCACATTAACTCAAACTTGGAGGTAGGCGAGTCAGGGAAAGCTGGTGGGGTTGTATTCCTTTGGCTCCGTCTGCTCTCCCTTCCCCTTGTCCTGACAGTGATCTACTTGGATCCAGGTTTCATTTAGTTACAGGAGCCCTAATTCAAATTTCTAGACTCTAAGGACCATTTTATATGTGTGTGTGTGTGTGTGTGTGTGTGTGTAGTATGTATGTTTAGAGAGAGAGACCAAGATAATTAGCTGATTTTTGTTCTGAGAATATTCTTCTTTCTCACCTCATTAATTATTTTACAAAAAAGTTTGCCTCCTGTAGGCAATGCTTGGAGGATTTGAATCATGACGATATTTATGTCTTTATGGGTGTTTGCTGATGGCACCAGGACTGTAGACTATCCTGGCACTCTGCCCAGGGAGGGAAGTTTGTCTTTATGTCCTGCAGTCTATGGGCAGTTGTTGAGAAGGACCCCACGCAGCAAACCCTGTGAATTACTATGAGTTAGTGATATGACAAGCACCCCATCCTGGTGGCTTTGAGGCTTAGGTGATTGACTGCTGTCTGCTCATGGCGTGAACCAAAGATGTTTGCTGCTGGTTTTGATTAATGGGAGCTGGGTCACTTGGCTTTGGGATAGTGCATGCAGGGCTTCTCAGATGTCAGTGTGGACATCAATCACCAGGGATTGAAATGCAGATTCTGATTTAGCAGGTCCAGGCTGGGGCTTGAGTGGTCTGCATTTCTAACCTGCTCCCAGGTGGGAGGTCCAAGGACCTCACTTTGAGTAGAAGGAATTAGGAGTCAGACAGATAGAGTTAGATTTAAAGCCTGGCTCTGCCTACTCAACTGTGCCTTTTTTTTTTTTCTTGTTTTTCTTCTTTGTATGATAGGGACAAAGAAACTGAGTGAGATAATCTATGTAAAACAAATGTTTTAGACAAATGTTAGTGCTCTTCCAACTGGACAATAGTTTAGGAAGAAGAAACACTAATAATTGAATCATTACCGAAATGAATCAGAGCATTACATCTTAGGAAGATGATTAGGAAGAAGTAAGAAACACCAATAATTAGATCATTACCAGAATGTATCAGCAATAAATTTTGGTCACATCAGGAGGTTTACTGTTTGAATAGATTTAAGTATCAAAAGAAAGTTCTTGGGTATTAGGTGATACCTGTGGTCAAGATGTTTTTCCTCCTAATATCTGTTTATTCATCCTGTTCTGAGATCTGAGAAAAACTTAGCTATATAAACACCCTGTGTCGGCCAGTATAATCTAGCAATGTTGGTTTGGTCAGAGTAGACATCAGTGAGAATTAGGAGAATTCGATCTCCTAACTTGGTATGTAGAAACTGACTTGTAACTTATTTTTTGGTATCTTCTTTTCTTGGAATTATGTTTGCAATTTTGATAGAGGCAGTTGCCTGTATTGTTTCTTCTACTATAGAGGGTTTAGGAGACATGGGCTCTAAATCCGTCTCTACCACGCTGGCTCTGTGGCCTTGGCAAGTCCCACAGCTCTGGGCTTTAGTTTCATCCTTTGCTCCATAGATGCTCCAAGAAGGCAGAGGCTTGTTGACCCAGGTGTTGTGCAGGTGCTAGCTAGGTATTGTGCAGAGTGGGTGCTTGGCAACTGTCTTTGGTGTGAGTTAGGGAATTGGTCAAAGCTGATTTAATGTGCACTTAATCCCCCAGGGATCCTGTTCAGACAGTTCCTGACCCAGTAAGGTTTGGGGTAAGGCCTGAGATGCTGCATTTGTAACCAGTTCTAGGTGGTGCCGATGTTGGTTTGTGCATCACCCTTTGAGTAGTGAGTTGTCTCTAGATGAGATAATCTCTTTGATGGTACATGCAAATCTTCATAATGTCTTCCCAAAGGTCAGTTTCTAAATGCAACCTGTTCACTGAAACTGACCAGTAGTTTGTGCACTCTGGCTGTCTTGGCTGGAGAACTGTCTGGTTCAGCTTCAGCCCCGGCTTTCACGTCTCTGACCATTGATTTAGCTCAGATTTCCTTAGAACATGGTCCTCCCAGCAGCAGCACCTAGAAACTTGTTGGAAATGCAGATTCTGGGGGCGCCTGAGTGGCTCAGGTGGTTAAACGTCTGCCTTCGGCTCGGGTCGTGATCCCAGGGTCCTGGGATCGAGTCCCATATCGGGCTCCCCGCTCCTTGGGGAGTCTGCTTCTCTCTCTGTCTCTCATGAATAAATAAAATCTTTAAAAAAAAAATGCAGATTCTGTCTGCCCCCCCCACCAACGTACTGAATCACAAAACTCCAGAGTGGGGTCAGCAACCTGTGTCTTAGAACCACCTTTCCAGGGGATTTCCATGTTTGAGAACTACTGCCCTGCTTTAAAACCTGTCAGCAGGTTTTGAGTCAATGTTGTTTTCTACTAGTGGGTATCAAGGCACCTCTTTTTGTTTGGCTTGTGGGTCATGCCAATATCTTGAAACCCAACAAAAGTTGATAGAAAAAAAGATTTTAGTGAATTTCCCTGGATGAGTGGAAGGTAGGTAAAGATGGGATGGCTCTTGGAAGCCACATTTCTATGGATATGTGTTAACATGACTTTGGCTGGATTTTTCCTACTGTTCTGGGAATTAGGAGACATGGCTGCCCATTGGAATCACCTGCCAGGCTTTAAAAAGGATGCTCTGGTCCCACCAGCGATTCTGATGTCACAGCCTGGGCAGCAGGATTTTTGAAAGCTCCCTGGGTGATTCTAGTATTTAGCAAAGATGGGGAATTACTGGAATAAATGAATGTATCACTTGATTTTTTTTTCCTCTGTATGTTTTAAATTTATTTTTAATTTCCACGCAATAACTCTGTTGTGTGTGTATGTATGGGTTTTGACAAATGCATAAAGTCATGAAATCACCACCATGCTTGATTCCTAGCATTTGGTTTTCATAAACGTGCTTGTGGAGTTTTCCTCCTTAAAATGACAAACTGAAACACATGGCCTTCACTTGGTTTCTACTACTGTTGTTGTTTTGTCGTCGTCGTTGTTGATTGCTGTTTCTGTTGGAAATCCCACATCTTAAAATTAGTGTAGGTTTCAAAACTGTTTCCTGACACTCATTTGCTTTGCAGTTTGAAGACCCTCTAAATTAGAGGTTTGCAGTGTTGGGAAGCATTTATCACTATAAGTGCCCAGGCCACAATCCAGACCAGTTTAACTAGAATATGTAGGGTGGGGCCCAGGCATTGGCCTCTGTACAGCTGCCCAGGTGTTACTAATGAACAGCCAGGCCTGCAACCACTTCTCTATGATTCTCCCTTAAAATACCTGTGTGTCAAAGATCATGGATTCTTGTCAAGGTCCATATCCCATTTCGCAGCCATGGGTGCTTTTGATACTTGATTTCGTTCTGTGGCACCCATTTGGGTGCATTTTTGAAAAGGATTCAAGGAAAATGACTTACTGATTATCGAGGATGACTAAATATTCATAAATTTTGTATTTTTGCCTCCTTGCGGTGAAAGACTGTTGACCTGTACAACACATCTGTTGTCTTCCCTCGGTGGGCCATCTGAGCAGTGTTAGAATTGTGTGGATGTCTGTGAAGCAGTGGTAGGGAGGCCACTCAGTGCTGCCCCAGGCTCAGTTGTGCTTTCGTTGTGGGAGAGACACAAGTGATGGATGGATGCTCTCTTGCTAGGGCTTTATCAAGTCCATGGAATCCTTTCCTGACCAGCCTGTTTCCAATAATAGATACTGTGATGTTGCTTTTAAATACCACTTTTCTCAATAAGCAGTATTCGAGGAACCTCTTCATCTCTAGGATTGACAGCTCCTTGATTTTCAGGGGTTGGGGGCTAATCTTTGTACAGTGCTTATTTAATCCACAAGCTGAACCAGTTTACCCAGAGGGCCACAGCTCCTGGAAGGTGGAGTAATGCCATGCTTTATATAAATGTCTGAAAGATTATCATCTCACTGGAGGCTTAGAACTAACCCCATTTCCTGGTTAAGGCAACTGAGCCTTAAGGGAAGAAGTGATTTACTTGCTCAGTCCCTCAGCTGGGCCTTACACCTAGCCCACAGTCCCAGATGGTTTACCCAGTGGTGAGGCTCATCCAAGAGGCTAGATCATGGATGAGAAGGGTACAAAGAGTGGTTTGAAAGAACTTAAAGCCTGATGGATGGCCCAGCTCCTGTACTCTGGGGATGTTTTCTGGTCTTAAGAGCCCAGTTCAGACATTCAGTCAGGGCACCCTTTCCTTAGTATAGTGTTTGGGAGGCTCCTAAATGTCTACACTTTCTCTCTCTACAGCAGCTCAGCTTCTCCCAGGCCTTGAACACCAGCCTTGTCTTGGTTGTTACCCTTTGAAGACCACCTCCATTCTTTTACCAAGAGTTTAAGGATAACAGTAAATAATGGCCGTGTGGTATTGAGCACCTAGGAGCATTTCTGCTCTACTAATCCGAATTCTTTGCAGTTTCCCCGCTGCAAAGTATTGTTACCAGTATTCTGCATTAGATGTGACAATTCATCCAAGGCCTCAGAAGTGTGAGATTGGAGCTCACCTGTGTCAGACTAATAAACTGATGGCAAATTTTGCAACAGAAAAGTCTTTTTCTTAAGAAGCAGATTCTGTATTGTGTGGCTTGAGGGGCCTTTAGTACGTCGTTCCTTGGTTTTAGATTTGGGGTCTTTAGTTTGATTTCTACATCCACACGGTTCCATGTACACTCTCTAAGAGGCAAAAAGAGCTAAATTCTACCTGTAAATTAAAAGACTAAATCCTACCCTCTGACCCCTTTCTATGTGAAGTAAAATGTCCCTACTTGACAGACTTAGCCCATTTGTGAATCAATAAACCTAGGACTGTCAGTCTGAGAAATTGTTAGAACTTCTGAGAACAAATGGAGTGCTTAAAAAAAATCTGGGGGAAGATCTGTCTGATGTGATTTACTCTGGAGAGAGGGTGAGTGCTTTGTAACCTGCTGATTACCATAATAAAACATCTTTATTTTTCAGGGGAACAGAAACTGACAGTAGACCTTAAAATACAGTATCCTGTTGCTTGCCTCTGGTGGGAAATTAAGGATGATTCAGTCATGATTTGCAAAGAGAATATCATTGGAATCTAAATTTTAAGGTTAGCCTCAAAGTGGAAACCATAGCTTACTTCTAGGGAAAGATTTGATTTCCTCTCCCTGGTGCCCTGCCACCCCTCCACCCAACCTGAGTCACACTGTAAGTAGACCACTTCCAAGGCAGTGCTGGTAGACGAACTTTCTCAGAAGCATTTTCATATTTATACATGTGTAGGGTTTTGGATGTGGAGAGGGTGGTCCTGGTCTGTATGTGCCAAGAATGGGCGGGATTTGTACCTGGACCAGTGCACTGTGCTTTGAATGGTCTTCGTGGTGGTGACAGTGGCATTTCCAACGCAGACACCACTGAGTAGACCCAGATCTGGGAAAGGACTGTGCGTGCGCATGAGTGGGATGATAGTGCAGCCTTAGTGGGGAAGGATAGCCAGAGGGGCTAGAAGTCTGCAGTCAGTTTCAGACAAAGGCCTGACAGGATGTGATTAAAGTGAGCATTTCACCAAGGAGGGCAGGAGCAGGGTGAGCACAAGCCTGTCTATCAAAAACCTGAACCTAGGATTAGTGGCCACCTGTGGAACTGGAAGGAGGGAGTCCCACTGGATGGTGGGTGATTAACCCACGGGTTCATTCCCTCAGTGGGTCAGTCAGACATCTAAGCACCTACTGGCCATGAAGCTGTCTGGAGAGACTTTTAAAAGTTGAAAGTATGCTCCCTGCTATCCATCTGGCCATCATCTTATCCTTTCCCTGGCTTGTTTTATTCAGTAAACCTTATCTGAAGACCTATGTGTCAGGCCCATTGTTAGGCACGGGACACTAAAAAATGAGCAAAAGTAAATACTTGGATTTAACTACTAGACCTCCAACTGCTTCCTGTGCAGATATGTATAAATGGTCATACTCAAGCTCAGTCCAAATGAACTTATTCTGTCCTGGGTTGCCATTAAACATAAACAACAGCAAAAAAATTTAAAAATGAGTAGCTGGTTCTCCATAACAGTGGGAGTGGGGTACCTAAGAACCATCACTATACAATGATGTGGTGGGTGTGCAGAGAAAGATACATAGAAGGCATTATGGGACTACACAGTCATGGTACCCAACCCTGTCTTAGTGTGGGACAGGTTATTACAAAGGGCTTTCAGAGTGAGCTAAAGAGAGGAATGTTAGCGAGAGCCAGGCTGCTTGGGGGAGACCTCTCAGTCAAAGGAACATAGGTGGGAAAACATTTGCTGGGAGCTCACTGTGGTACCCCAGGATGTTCCATGTCCATGGGGTGTTAGAATGGTGACAAACTGGAGAGCTAAGTGAAGGCCAGAGTGTGGCAGGCCTTTCTGTCTGGGGGCAGTAGTTGGGATTTGATCTCGAAGGGGTTTAGACAGTGGATTCACAGGGGCACAGTGCATGATCTAGTTGGAAAGACAAAATTAACATACTCCTAGGGAACATCGCCAAAGAGTTCAATACCAAGATACACTGGTATGTCCCTGATGGGCTATATGGGGGAGGGGAGGGATTCGGAGATCATTCCCTGATCTCTATGATGTGGAAACTCAGTTCTGTCCCATGGATGTTTGCTGTGGTCACTCTTAACGACAGAACAGACAGATGCTGTTCTTAATCAGGTGAGGGGAGATTGGCAGGTTTTAGGAACCAGGCCTTAAGCTCATGAAGTCAAAATTATGAGGTTGACTCACATTTTTGCCCAAGCTTGTTGACATAATTTGCTGATGCTTTTTTGGTGCTGTGGGCCAGGACACCAGTGAGAAGTAGGTAGAGGGAGTTACAGATACACTAAGAATCTACCCGCACAGAGGACTTTTGTAGCTGTGTTCTAATGACGTTTCATTGAACTGTTCTCCACACTTCTGTGGATGTTTAAAATGTTCATAATTGAAAAAATGGGAAAATTAATAGCTTCACTGGTTTTTGTGAGGATTCAGTATGCGCTAATGTGAGTGAAGATCTCGCATAGTGCTGTGCTTGCTAAGTGTTGACGATTGCTATTACCGGCCACTATCTTGGCCGAATTCCACTTTTCCTTCCCCACTGCGTTATTTCTTGCTCTTGACTTTCTTGGCTCTTTCTCTTGTTTCCGGCCTGGAATTTGCCCCATGGATTTTAGATAGTCAGGCTTTTCTGGTTTTGTCCCTGGATGGTTCTGGCAAGGGCGTGCCTGTATCTCTTCTTTTTCTCTGCCTCATCTTGCCCAGGGAAACTTCTCTACAGACCACCCCAGTCCTAGGGTCCACCTCGGGGACTGGTTGACTGGTACTTCACTTGCCCAGATATCTCCTTGTGTATGATGCGCTTGAGGGGTGGGAAGGTGGAGAGGGGCCATGATGGGAAGAGAATGAACCAGACACAGCACAACTGATAATACCCCCCTTTATACAGTGGCTGTCATCTTTAAAAATGAGACTTTTGTAGTGTCATATTTTTGTTTATACATGTGTATAAAGTCTGACTCTGTGCCTGTAGACATGATTGTATAGATAATTATTGTAACTTCAGAGATGCTTGTTTCCATTTTGTATTGAGCCTTTATTGGTGACTTTCAAACTTTTTAAGCCTTTACTTCTGGCTGCTCTAGATGCTTCACTAAGTTGCAGATTATTTGTAAACGATTTGTTTAATATACTAGGTGAATAGATTATTTCGAGGAATTTGGTGATGAATCCATAAGAAGCACAGAATACTTAAGCCTTGTTAAGTGCCAGACATTGTGGTAGGTTCTTTTCACATACTGATCTGTAAGATGTCCTTGTGGGTTTTTTTAAATTGTTTTTAAAATTTTGTTTGGAGACAGAGTGAGAATGAGCTGGGGACGGGTAGAGGAAGAGGAATAATCTTAAGCAGGCTCCCTGCTTTGCGTGGTGCTTGTCATGACCCAGAGATCATGACTGTGAGCCCAAATCAAGAGTTGGATGTTTCACTGACTGAGCCACCCAGGTGCCCCGTAAGATGTCCTTTTGAAGTAAATGTTATCTCCATTTTTACTTTTCCAGTGTCACATATCAAATATATTCTAGGATTCTTTTGGTTGCCAGCAAAAGAAAACCTACTCCAAACTAGTTTAAACAATAAAGGGAATTTAGTTGTTCTTGTGACTGAGAAATCCAGTCATGGGATGGGCTTCAGGTATGGTTTGATCCAGAGATGCATGTTAATATTAGGGATCTAGTTCCATGTCTCTGGGATTTTCTTGGCTCTACTTTCCTCTGTATTTTTTTTTTTTGCATATATCTTTTTTTAAATTTTTTCATTGTTATGTTAATCACCATACATTACATCATTAGTTTTTGATGTAGTGTTCCATGATTCATTGTTGGTGCATAACACCCAGTGCTCCATGCAGAACGTGCCCTCTTTAATACCCATCCCCAGGCTAACCCATCCTCCCACCCCCCTTCCCTCCTCTGTATTTTGACCTCACCTGAAAGCAAGCTGTCTACAACTCATGGAAGCAAAAATACCCTCAGGAGTTCTAGGTCTTAAGAAATAATGCTGGAAGAGCCCACCAACTTTGAAACAGCAGAAGTCCTGAAATTCACTGAAGTTGAATGTTGAGGTTGTGTGTCTGCCCTCTACCAAACATTGTGTCCAGGGGAGTAGATGCCACTGCTGGGCCTGACCCTAGGATGTGCATCCGGGAGCTGAGGAGTAAAGTTCACTTCTTCAGAAGCACAAACACAGAGACTGTGAAGGGGAAATGAGTACTATAGAGGCCATTCATATGTGTCCATTGCAGGGACACAGGTCTGGGGTTTGCAGGTAGTGCTCTCTGTCCAAGAGCCTTGTAATCCATATGATACCTCATTTAAAGTTGCTTTCGCCAAAGCAGTATTTGATAACCTTCACTATCAGTGTTCCTGAAGAAGCCTTGGGTCTTGGTCTTTTGCATGTTACTGTCTAGGAGCATGACTTGGTCCACACATCATCTAATTGTTCAAGAACTCAGTATGCTTAATCTGCAATAATGGGGTGCCTGGGTGGTTCAGTTGGTTTAGTGTCTGCCTTGAGCTCGGGTCATAATCCCAGGGTCCTGGGATTGAGCCCCGCATTGACCCCCTGCTCAGTGGGGAGCCTGCTTCTTTCTCTGCCCCCCCCACTCATGCTCTCTCTCTTGCTCAGTCTCTCAAATAAATAAACGAAACCTTAAAAAAAAAAAAAACCTCTGCAATAAGGTGGTTGGACTATATTCATCCTGTACTTATTGAATGCCTGTTATGCCTGACTCTATGTCAGGGACTATGGTTATCATTCTATACAATGTAGACATGGTCTCTGCCCTTATGAGGTTTACTGACTAGTGGGAGGGCCAGGCATTAATTAAACACTGTAAGATGGAGCCTCTGATACATGCCTGGTCCTTGGAAAATAGTTATTGAACCAATGAAATAATTCCACAAATATATGATTTTATGCTGTGTTCGGTGTTCCTGTGGGAAGCTGTGAGAGCATCTACAGGGAGGACTGTAATGAATGAGAAGAGAACCCAGAATGGGGTTTTGGGAATGTCTATGTGCAGAGGTGGGGGCTGGTGTGAAGGGCAGTCTGGGCTTTGAGTTCCCATCTAACCCTAAGGGACTCTGTGTCCTTCTAGCCCTAACATTCCCAGAGTTAATGAGGAGCCTTTATGCTCCTTCTCTCTCTCTCTCAAAAAAAAAAAAAAAAAAAAGACCATGGGGGGAAGTTACCTGTAGTGCTCTGTGTAGTTCTTAGAATTGTTTACTCCTGACTTGAGCCTGCTCTTCTTAATGTTAAATACTCCAGGTTTTAAATTCCTTAAAAACTTTGTTCCTTGAAGAATGTATAAAGATGTGGTGTGTATGTATAAAATGGAATATTATTTAGCTATGAAAAAGGAGGACTTGTGCTGTTTGTGCAACGTGGATGGACCTTGAGGGCATTATGCTAAGTGAAATAAGAGAAAGTCAAATACTGTCTAACCTCACTCAAGTGGGGAATCTAATAAAGCTGAACTCCTAGAGACAGTAGAATGGAGGTCACCAGGGGCTGGGAGGTAGAAGAAATGGGGAGATGTTGATCAAAGGGTACAAACTTTGAGCTAAAAGAGGAATGAGTTTGGGGGGTCTAACATACAGCATGGCTATTAGAGATAACACTGTTATAATGAAATTTGAAAAAAATGATGTTCCTTGTTTTTCTAGATCTTCTAAAAACAGGGAAAAGTTGTAGAAGGTAGAAAGTTCTGCCTTGTAAGATGTGTGTACTTGGTGCCTCTTCTCTAGTCCCCACTCTGTCCTTGAGCTTGTGACACCTTGTGCTTTCTGCCTCCTCTGGGGCTTCTGTGTCCTCAGCATCTTTTCATGGGTCTATACGATTACTGTAAGCAATGAGAACCAGGAAGGAAGGCATCTGGTTTGCCGTGTATTTCTAGAACAGCTTCTCACCACAGACGTGTGGAAGAAAAACCTGCACAGTGGACACAAAGGGTCCTGTTTTCCTGAAAAGGACAAACATAAATTCCATAGGCCTGCCAGTATTCTAGGCTCTGATCTGCTTTGGGACATTTTTCATTTCCCAGAGCACCCATTCCTAAGTTAACCTTCCACCCTCTGATCATAGACTTTTTTGAAGAGAAAAACCTTTATAAAGCAAGTTTCAGTAGAGTTACCAAAAAAAAAAAAAAAATCTCTGGAGATTTAGAGGTGACTGCAGGGAGCAATTCACTATGTGTGTTATGGCTTTTCTTTTAAAAATTTTATTTATTTTTTTGTCAGAGAGAGAGAGAGCCCACAAGCAAGGGGAGTGACAGGCAGAGGGAGAAGCAGGCTCCCCGCTGAGCAAGGGGCCTGATGTGGGACCCAATCCCAGGACCTTGGGATCATGACCCAAGCCAATGGCAGCCGCCTAACTGACTGAGCCACCCATGTGTCCCATGGCTTTTCTTTTATTGACTGATGCACATGGGAAAATTGTGGAGTGAAGAACGGTATAGTATATTTCTTTGCTCTTCCTTCTATACATGGCTTACTGAAATAATGAAGGTACTGGAAGAAGTCTGCATTCTTTGGAGGAGGAAAGAGGGAAAAGATGGAGGAAAGGCAGATGAACAGGACTGGAAACATTTCTAGTGGGGCAACCTCTTTGTAACTTTGTATTTTCATAGTGTGGTGTGTGTGTGTGTGTGTGTGTGTGTGTAGATGTGTTCTTTCTTGATGTTCCTGGCAGAGTTCCAGGCATAGCAGAGGTTGCAAATACTTGGCAAATTGGCATATCCTTTTCTTTGCTCCAGTAACTCAGTAAGGAACAATGGTGTCCTGTTCCTGGACGTCAGCCTTCACGAAATCCATATTGCTGTGTGCGCTGGGGAAAGGGAATTATCTGAGAGCCCTTGTGCAAGCCTAACCTGGTTGGGTGTATTGACAGTGCCTTGTTCTGAGTAGGCATTCAAATATTTGTTGAAGGAATACCCAGAATATCAACTTGAAGTTAAGGATGTTTGTGCCCTAGATTGATCCTGTGGTTCTTTCAACATGCTTTGGAAAGAACACCCCAGGGAGGACATGGCTATCTCTGTGAACCCCAGGTCTGGGGATTTTGTTTCCTTTCTGCATTCTCCTAATGCTCTGAAGTATCTACTAGAGCCAGACATGCAGGACATTGGGTGGGGCTGGAACATTCTGGAAGACTGGAAACTTGATGAAGGGGGGGGGGGGGTGTTGGACAGCTGTTTCTGCTTCTGGGGGAAGAGCAAGTCCCCTGATAGGCAGTGTGGCTGGTCTGATCAGCAGACAATGTGAGGAGGCAGGTAGGCACTGACTTTAGTCCTCACCAGCTCTGAAGGGAGTTCTTTTCTGACCTATTGGTGGTCAAGAGAAGCAGTTGCTGCAAACCATGTGGCTTTATTGAAATAGATTCTTGCTGGAGGCTGCTCCTTGAAGGCAAAGCCACACAGTTGAGCTGAGGCCTGGCTAATCTACCTCTGTGTTGGATTCATGGAATGGACTTCAAAATGTGGACAGCTTTTGGGGTGGTTGGTTTGTTTTTCCCTTGATGTAATAGCAGCTATTTATTTGAGTTCGACCCTCTGCTTTTGTTATACTAATTTTAGTTCTTTAATTTCTTATCCCGCAGACGTGAGCTAGGGAGCTGTTTTTGAAAGGAGAAGCAGAGAGGGAGATGGTTGGACTATTTTGTCAGGAGACCGTCTTTCTGACATCACTTTCTCCTGAGGTTTGCTCTTTCGGTCCAGGCACAAGGACAGAATGGAGGGCCCCTCAGCACCCAGAGCCAGTGAGAGTCTGAGCCAGTGATGGCCAGTGTGGATGGAAGAGCGAAGCCAGGCTGGTCTCTGGCACAGGGCTGAGGCAGAGTCCCTTAGAGGAGGGGCTGCCTGGGCAACCACCTCTCATATAGCCACATGGCTAACGACAAAGCACAAGTTTTAGAGCATTTATGGACCTAACCATCTAGAACTAAATTCCTTGTGGTGATGTGATATGCAGAGATCATGAGAAGACCTGTGTTTCAGTGGACAAGCTTTTGATCTGTTCTATCACAGTTCCTTTAGCAGCCTCTACAGTCTGTGAACCTCTTCAGAATTTATTTAGGGCCTAGAAAGAGGACAGTGTTACTCAGGGAAGAGAGAGGATGAAGAAATAATATTGAAAGGATGATTCTGGCCCTTTGTCACAGAAACCACAGGTCGCTGAGAGGACCACTGACTATTAATTAACTCTCAATCATTATAGATACGCATAATTGTAAGGTATGGCTTTACCCAACAGATCATCTGTAGTGGTTTAAATTTTGTCAGGTAGCCCTTCCATTTCTATAACCTGTTGAAAAACATGTTCAGGTGCTATTAATATAGCTCCCAACTGGGACATCAAAATCTGTGTTCAGGTAGATCTGTCATGCCACACACAGTAGGGATGGACCTTGAGTGGCCAGGGTAATATCAATTCTGTGGCTGTATTGACATCTTTGTTGCTTGTGTGTGAACACACACACACACACACACACACCCCAACACCCCACTTACTTGACTTTTTCCCATGTTCCTATTGTCATCCTCAATGAAAATGGTACTTGGTCCTGACATACCTCAATTTACTCATTATCTCCTAACCACTTTTGTGATGTTTATTTCATGTCCTTCATTTAAATCTTACTGACATATCCCAAGGCCCTCTAAGGAGACCTGGGACTACAGATAGGAAAGGGGACTAAAAGGCTCAGAGGTGATCTGAGCCTGTTGTTCTGTCCATGCCTAGGGCTGTACCTTCATTTCTCTTATTCTGGTGTTGCCCTTAAGATGATTTCATACACATGTTTGAAAGGTATGAGACTACACTCTTTAGAACTCAGAATTAGTTTGGAAGGACTTCAGCTATCTGTAGATGGGAAGGCAGTATGATAAATTTCTGATCTTCATCCAGCTGTTACTGCCAGTCTGGTTGTGAAATGTGACAGGACCATGGCCAACTGTGTAATGTTGAAATATGTTCCATCTGAAATTCCTTTCTATCCTCTACATTGCTATGTGAATTAAGAGGGTATGACTGGTAGTGATCAGAGGCTTAAATCACATTTTGAATTTGCCTAAAGAGGATTTGTTGGGTTTTCTACTTGTCACAAGACATTGGGCAAAGGGCCATTTATAAGGGATTGCAACGGTATGGTAAGCTTACATTCCAGTGCCAGACTTTGTGAAAGGATACTAAAAGTAGAAGGTAGAATGTGGATGACAACTAGCATCAAGAATGTACTCCAGGTGGCAGCTCAGAGGAGACAAGAAAGCTATGGTCCTGGGTGTCTGCCCTCAGAGACTAGGATTCCAGCCTGAGTCCACAAGACCACAGGATATGAACAACACAG
The DNA here is from genome assembly GCF_011800145.1 of Mirounga leonina. Lineage (NCBI taxonomy): Eukaryota > Metazoa > Chordata > Mammalia > Carnivora > Phocidae > Mirounga > Mirounga leonina. The sequence goes on from NW_023270839.1 coordinate 37,217,238, forward strand.
TGCAAGGGAAGAACATTTTAGGCAAGGTAATGACACACGTAAGTGTCAAGGTGGGAATGGATGAGGTAAGTTTGGGGACCCTGTATAAGACTCTTGGAACAGTAGATTTATGTGCTAAGAGAAAAGGGGAAGATGAGTTTGAAAGGTAGGAGTGGGCATGTAGCCCTCTGCTTGGGACAATAGAAAACCCAACTTAGCTTAAACAGTAAGAGAGAACACATTGGCTCAATAGCAGAAAAGGCTCTCTTTTCAGGCTGTAGGCATGGTTCTCTAAGGTCTGCTTTCCTCTCCCTAGGTGTCTGCATGTTCATAACATGGCTGCCAGCAGCAACCGAGGCTACATGCTTATCTGTTCACATGCATAACATTCCAGTAAAAGACCTGAGTGCTCACTTCCGCAGCATGTATACCAATAAAAGACCTGAGCTTTGTTCTGGCTGGTCCAGTCTTAACCATCATGGCAGCCAGGGGAATGCCGTGTGCTTAGGCTTGGGTTTCTGCTCATCCCACAATTAGAGTGGAGATGAGGTTGTGCTGATTGGTTTATGCCAATAAGGGTCAACCTCTAGAGCTCAGTTTTGGGCCAACAACACCCAAGTCCTTTGGCTGCTATATAATGATTTCCCAAAGGAAAATCTAGAAAGATAGAAAGGAATAGGAGGCTGGAGGATAGGTTGACAATGGAAAAAAATGTCAATTCCAGCTTTAAATTATAGGTAACTTTGAATTCTAGGCTAAAGGATCTTGAGTTGAATCTAGACTTGATTCTATAGGTAGAGCCTCTTGGGCTGATGCCAGTATTGGTCTTAATTCTTGATGAGAAGAATGTTTAATTATCATCTGCTCATGCCCAGAGAATTTATTTGGTGACCAGTTTTCCTTCTTGTCCCCCTCATCTGTGTTTGCTCCTCACTAGGACTGTGCATGCTCAGTGAGCTGGCTCGTTTGTTTGAGACTCTACAGAGTGCCAAACTCGAATGTCTCTGTAGAAGTACCTCTCTCTCCTGTGGGGCTCCCTGCAAGAGCTACCCCACTCATTTCAGATTGCTCTGTTGGAAGTTATTCGGTTGAGTCTACCTGTTCACATTAATCATTAATCAAAAACTAGGTAGAATTGCTGAAGTTCATGAGTGCCATTCAGAGGCAGCCCATCCATCCATCCATTCATTCAGTAAGTGAGTATACCTACTATGTGCCAGGAGCTGTGCTGGTCACTGGGGTGAATCCAGGTATAGCACATAGTCCCTACCCTTGAGCTCCCAATCTGGTTGGGTAAGCTAATAAATCTACAGTGTTCATTTTATGTGGTGTACGTCCTAGGTAGCATGCTACAGAAGTTTAGAGAAATAGTATTTCTCTCCACTGGAGGTATAGCAGATGATATTTCCTAGCTTAACTAGGATGTTTAAAATGGGTTTAGAAGTTAGGGTTAGGCAATGGATAGGTGTTTAGAACAGAGGCAGGGAATCATGATAGATAAAGAATATATTGATGTATTATCAGAGAGTCATAGGCGTTATTTGGTGTCTGGGGCTATCATTATCTTAAAAAAAACAAAACAAAAACAAGCAAACAAACCAGGAGATAGAATGGAAATGCAGACTCCTGACTCTTCCATCCAAGATTCTAATCTGCAAGGCGAGAAAGTGGTCTGGGAATCCCATTTTCATTTCCAGCTACTTGGGTGGTTCTGATCCTGGTGGTCTGAAGAGTACTGGTCTACAGTGCATTGTGGGGATGCAGGGCTGCAAATGTAGGCTGGAGAAGGGGAAGAGCAGGAGCCTGAGTGGCCAGAGAGGTTGCAAAAGGGTGGAGGAGAATTTCTAAGTCTGAGTGTTCAATAGGATCCTAGAGGAAGTTGAAGACATTTGGCAACAGAGCCTATTTAGAGCACGAAATAATGTCTTAGGCTTATTTTTGCACAATTGAGCTAAAACATCTTTCCAGAATAAAAGACTAGTGAAATAATCACTTGGCTCTAAACTCAAGCCACTGAGAATTCAGGTTCCAAATTTTAAGTATCGTTCTTAGTCTGCTAGTCTGTCTCCCAGTTGGGAATTATTTATCCTTGTTATGTTAGCACAGTGATTTTGTAATGCTCTTGAGTAACCTTGGAGGCCACTCTACAAATGATTTATTGTACTCTACTTGATTTATTATTTAAAAATACGATTGATTCAAGACTGAATAAATGTGTAATACTGAATCCGCATGGGGGGCAGTTGAGGGAAGTATGCAGCATTTACATAGTTAAGGGTATTTGCAGGCCATATAAATGGGGTGGGTCTCTTCTCAGAATCATTAAGACTTAGTAAGACATTGTAATTTTTTTTTTTAAAGATTTTATTTATTTATTTGAGAGAATGAGATAGAGAGAGAGAGCATGAGAGGGGGGAGGGTCAGAGGGAGAAGCAAACTCCCTGCTGAGCAAGGAGCCGGATGCGGGACTCGATCCTGGGACTCCAGGATCATGACCTGAGCCGAAGGCAGTCGCTTAACCAACTGAGCCACCCAGGCGCCCTGTAATTTTTTTTTTTTTTTTAAGAGTTATTTATTTATTTGAGAGAGAAGAGAGAGCGTGAGCTGCCGGGAGTGGGGCGAAGGGAGAGGGAGAGAGAGAATCTCAACCAGACTCCCCACTTAGTGGGGAGCCTGACATGGGGCTCGATGATGCTGCAAGCCTGATTTTATGACCTGAGCTGAAATCAAGAGTAGGACGCTCAACCACCTGAGCCATCCAGGCACCCCTTAGTAAGACATATTAATTGACTTCCTCAGACAGGGTAGCTTTAAGAACCTTCTCACAGGTTCCTGACACTTACCCTGAAAGCTGCCAGGAGTGAGCTGGGTTCTCCATCTCTTGGGCACTGGACTTCTAGATGGCTTATTTCCTGTGCAATGATGATTTTTACTCGGTGTTAAAACAGAAACAAGATTTCAGACGGGCTGTATGTTTTACATGATTGTTGAAATTAACCCAGTTACCATTCCAAGCTCTGTGGGAATGACTGGAAAGTCCCACTTCTCAGTATAACTTAGAACTGCTTTGTGTTTTCAGTTTTGTTTAATAAGAATTCATTAGTTAAATTTGAAGGGCCACCAGGAAACAAGGTCTCAGCTCCATCCTTGACCCTTGATGATTTGTTTTAGGCATGAAAGTGTACCTTGAGAGAAGGTGCAGGAAGTTACGTGTAAAAATATGTATATTGTCAGCAGGTCCTCACAGGACCTCTCCATACTGGCACTGTTGACACTTTGGGCTAGATCATTCTTTTTTTTTTTAAGATTTTATTTATTTATCTGAGAGAGAATGGGAGACAGAAAGCATGAGAGGGGGAGGATCAGAGGGAGAAGCAGACTCCCGGCCGAGCAGGGAGCCCGATGTGGGACTCGATCCCGGGACTCCAGGATCATGACCTGAGCCGAAGGCAGTTGCTTAACCAACTGAGCCACCCAGGCGCCCTAGATCATTCTTTATGGTTAGAGGCTGTCTTGTGCATTGTTGGATGATCTGAGGCATCCCTGGCCTATACCCACTAGCACCAGTTGTGAGGGTCGACATTTGTTGGCAGATCCCGCTAAATGTGCCCTGAAGGCAAAAATCACTGCTGGTCAAGACCTAACGAGTTAACAGACAAGAAAGCTTTTTCTGGATCTTTCTTTACTCGGCTGTTAATTGATTTTTTGAGAATTTTGTTGTAACTACTAAAAAGCAATATAGTTAATGATCAATATACACAGATTCCATATTTGCAGATTTGTCTACTTGCTAAAATTGACTGGAAAACCTGAACTCATTATCCAGGCACTTTTTTTTTTTTTTTTAAGATTTTTTATTTATTCATTTTGACAGAGAGAGACAGCGAGAGAGAGGGAACACAAGCAGGGGAAGTGGGAGAGGGAGAAGCAGGCTTCCCGCGGAGCAGGGAGCCTGACGTGGGCTGGATCCCAGGACTCTGGGATCATGACCTGAGCCGAAGGCAGACGCTTAACGACTGAGCCACCCAGACGCCTCTATCCAGGCACTTTTATAGTCCGTCTTGGACACACACGTGTGCAGAGAGGCAAAACATTCGAGTCACCTCATGCATCTATTCCTGGCTGAGGTCAAACAAGGTGATGCTTCTCGTTGAAGCTTTCTCTGGCTGTAAACAAGTGTCCCTTCCATGGCCTTTTGAGTGCCACATTTTTCAGATTTTTGTGCCTTTTTTATTGGTGATTTTGCTTTTATTTATTTATTTATTTATTTATTTCAGATTTTATTTATTTGAGAGAGAGAGAGCACAAGCAGGGGGAGCAGCAGACGGAGAGGGAGAAGCAAGCTCCCTGCTGAGCAGGGAGCCCGATGCGGGGCTCAATCCCAGGACCCTGGGGTCAGGACCTGAGCTGAAGGCAGACGCTTAACAACTGAGCTGCCCAGGCACCCCTGGTGATTTGGCTTTTAAAAATGGCCCCCAAGTGTAGTGTAGTGCTGTCTAGTGTTTGTAAGTACAAGAAGGTTGTTACATGCTTTGCAGAGAAAATACATGTGTTAGATAAGCTTCCTTTCAGGCATGAGTTATAGTGCTCTTGGCCATGAGTTCAGTATTAATGATACAGTTTTCTGGGTGTCTTCAAACAGAAATACTCATAAAAGAAGGCCTCGTATTGATCAGTTGATGAAAATGTGACCAGAGGCTCACAGGAACCTAGCCCTGTATTTCGCCTTGGAGAAACGGCCCAGTATTTGCCCATTCAGGGTTAGTGATGACTTTTTAAGAAGTAGCTACTACAGATGGGAATCAACTGTACTAGTATTTACCTAGCCTACACTGTAAAAGCCTACATTTTAGAGATGTAATGGGATGAATGTACTAAGCTGGATTGCTTTTTTTGTAAAAAAAAAAAATGACATAGCCACATTATGGAAAACTTAGAGAATAAATAATTGCTGAGTCAATGGTTATCAGTATTTTTAAAGCTATTGCATGCCTTGTGGAAAAGGGTTGTATCAATTTATGGTGCCACAAGCAATTTTACGTTTCCATTGAATGTCCTTTTCAGTGCATCTTTGCCAGCATTATTTTTGCATGTCATATTTTAAAAATGACAAGATTGTCGAGACAATTCAAATCATACAGGTACTTCAAAAATAGAATGTAAAAGTTTCATTTTTATCTTTCCCCACTTTTTCCTCAAGAATGTTAAAAATTTGGTATGTCATTTCAAGTCTTTTAAGAAAATGCACATGAAAAGAAATGGTTTATATACCCATAATTTAACATGGAAGGGACTATTTGCTTTCTGTGTGCTGTTTGCATTATGCTTTGGTTACTTCATATAATGTAGGTACAAAAATGCTTTCTCATTATTTATAATATACTTAAGTTGTCTGGAAAAACAACAAAAATGATGCTTCCCAATAGCTGTTGCTTGATTTTTGAGCTAAGTGATTATTAGCTTGTGATAAATCCCTTCTAATCTAATTTTTGTTTTTGCCCGTAACCTAAGTGACAGAACACAACCCAGAATCCATCTTGCAATTTTATTTTTTCTCTCACTAGGCTTGATAGAGGATTTCAAAGAATTCCGTTTCCTGGTAGAAAAGTAGTTAATAAATGGATGCAAATGAGTAAACATTATCCAGGATCAGTCAAGACGCTTAGTATAAAGTACTACAACAGATGTTCCTGGAATGATTACAATGTGAAGAACACATTTGTGATAGTGAATCTGGAACCCTTGCCCTCACCATGGCTGGAGAAAAGAGGACATGTGAGGGATGGCTGTTGATCCTTCGTGTATCAGGCACAAAGGGACTGGTTGGAGTGACGAGAGATCCTGCAGATGAGATTCCCTTGCTCCAGGGTGGGGAAATGAGACCTTCTTGGGCCAGCTGTTGAGAGTAGATAGGGAATTTTGATTGTGTTTTAAAACCCTATTTATAGGGCACCTGGGTGGCTCAGTTGGTTAAGCACTGCCTTCGGCTCAGGTCATGATCCTGGAGTCCCGGGATCAAGTCCCACATCGGGCTCCCTGCTCAGCGGGGGGTCTGCTTCTTCTGATCCCCTTCCCTCTCATGCTCTCTGTCTCTCATTCTCTCTCTCTCAAATAAATAAATAAAATCTTAAAAAAAAAAACCCTACTTATATTAGAAAGCCATAGTTTTCACTTAGGATGATTTAGAGGTACACAGTAAAAATGCTCCTGGAAAAGAAAGACTAAAACATGAGTAGCTTTGATTGATGGAAAAATTTAGGAGAATTGCAGACCTTTGAAATCAGAGGCATATTCTGTTTCCAGGATAGTGGGACATGAGAAATTGTTACCTGTTAACTACTTAGAAAAAGGTAAAATAAGAAGTAGGACTTTATTAAGGCGAGGAAGGACTATTTTCTGGAAAGAAAGGAACAGATGTGGGTTATGCCTGAGTGTCAGTTTCTTAACCTAACAGTGATATAGGCCTAGAAGATTAAAGTCCATAGGATTGTTTCCAGTAAGGGAGTGTCACTTACATGATAATTTTGCACCTCAGTCCCAAATTCCACACCCCAGCAAGACTAGAGTAGGTCTCCTTGTATAAGTCAGGAGAAAAACTTAAGGGTTTGGTAGAGATGTGGATTTTTTAAAGCTCTTCTACGAAGCATTAGCTATGAAAAATTCACAGAACTTAAATGTTGTCCCATTAAAAAAAAATCTCCCAAAACCCCCCCAAACCCCTCCCATAGATGGGAAATTTTACAAGGTCTCTTCCCTGTGAGATTCTTAGCTTACCCTTGGGATGATCTTTTTTGTTGACTATTGCAGGCATTCAGATAATCATCAAAAACCTAGAGGCACACCCTTTGAAGTGCATAGTTTCTCTTTCAGAACATCTATGGGAGAGGCAGTAAGGAGAATGTTTAAAGTAAAATATTTCAGATAATTGTCCACATTCCTTAGACTTTTATTCCTGAAAATAGCAAGCAAACTTTATTGCTTTACTCATTTTTAATTTGAATATTTATGGAAGGACTGAGTTGAAGTGTGCCTTTAAATTAACCTTTTTTGGGGGTAAAGTTCTATAAAAAAGTGTCATTAACAATATTGGAATTAACTTGTTGGGACAAATATAAACATTATACGAAGCTTTAGAGTAAAAAGTAATGAAGTTAATCGAATTCCCTCCTCACAAAATGCTTTGTAAACAGTGTCTCTGTTGCCTGTCTTTGTGTTTATGGAACAGAAGGTTTAACTGTGGGGTTGCTGCATCTGTGAACTTTTGTCTTCTGGGCTTTGTAGATTATATTCTTCATATTTTCTGGTTTAATAGGTTTTTGTTTTGTTCTTATATCTTTTTTTCTACATAATGTTTGTTCTTGTGCCTCACAGAAGTAAAGTGATAACTTCGTTTTTGTTTTTGTGGATATTTCCTTTTGTGAATATTTCCTTTTGTGCATCCTTACTTTTCCTATTATAATGTATCAAATAGTTGGCTCTTTCAGTACTGATTTAAAATAAAATAGTTTGCTCTTCAGTACTTACTCTAAATGATACATTGATTGTATCCTAAATATCTATATATTTGCTTACTATACTCTCTATCCTATTAAATGACCTATTCCTGTGATGATAACAGTTTTTAGTTACTGTAGCTTTACAGTGTATTTAGCTTTGTTTCCCTTCATTGTTCTTTCCAAAAACATTTTTCAGTCATGCCAAAGCTTTCTCTCTTCCAGCTCAACTTTAGACTCCGATTTATAAACTCTACAGAATATCCTGATGCAATGTGGGTTGCGTTGTGTTGACTTTATAAACTGTGATGAAAGGAGAATTGCCATTGTACAGTGTTGGGTCTTCCTGTCTGAGTACTGGCAGTACTGTTACTTGTATCTTCTGTATTGTTCAGTAAAACTGAAAATAAGACTGATTTGACATATTTATGGGTAGGTTTATTTCTAGGTATTTTCTTTTCCCCCACCCCTCCTTTCTTTTATACTTTCTTGATATGAGTGGAATTTTTTTTTTTTTAAGATTTTATTTTTAGGGGCGCCTGGGTGGCTCAGTCATTAGGCGTCTGTCTTTGGCTCGGGTCATGATCCCAGGGTCCTGGGATCGAGCCCCACATGGGGCTCCTTGCTCTGCAGGAGGCCTGCTTCTCCCTCTCCCACTTCCCTTGCTTGTGTTCTCCCCTCTCACTGTGTCTCTCTCTGTCAAAAAATAAATAAAATCTTTAAAAAAAAAAAAAAGATTTTATTTTTAGGTAATCTCTACCCCCTAATTCACAACCCTGAGATCAAGAATCACATGCTGTATGGACTGAGCCAGCCGGGTACCTCTGGAATTCTTTTTTTTCTAAATGACATTTTTCAACTAGTTACTCTTTTTGACCATCTCCAATCCACTTAGATTCTAGGCAGATAGACATTTCATTTGCAAAAAAAAAAAAGTTTTATTGCCTTTTCTTAACATTTTCTTTGATTTCTCTGGATTAGAGGATGAAGTAAAATGTTAAATAGTAATAGGCATCCCCATCCTGGTTTTAAAGATTTTTTTTTTTTTTTTTTTTTTTTTGACAGAGAAAGACACAGCGAGAGAGGGAACACAAAAGGGGAGTGGGAGAGGGAGCAGCAGACTCCCTGCCGAGCAGGGAGCCCGATGCGGGACTCGATCCCGGGACTCCAGGATCATGACCTGAGCTGAAGGCAGTCGCTTAACCAACTGAGCCACCCAAGCGCCCCCCATCCTGGTTTTAATGGGACTTATAATTCACCATTTATTGGTTCATTTCCATACATTTCTGATTTACTTTTCTATGTAAGAAACTATTTGCTATTTATAAGAAAGTGTCAAGTTAAATACAGTCAGTGGGAATGTTTAGGTTACTGGTTGCTTCCCAAAGGACATGGCAGTGATGTGTGTGGTATGCCACACACAAAAAAATGTGTCCATGATTCCTTAAGGTTCTACTTGGTTTTTCCTCAGAGAAATTCATGATGTGTAGGAGCATGCTGAGGCACCTGAAGACTTCCTAGAACACAGGACCTCTGCAGGAATCCTAGGAACACACTTTGGGCAAGACTGATTTAAATGAACCGGTTAGCCTGATTTTTCTGAAGGAGGCTGTGGGTGGAATACAGTGATCTAGCCAGTGGCAGTAATCCAGGCTGGGGTGGAGTCTTGGGCTCTGGAAGTCCTGTTTTCCTTAGGCAGATGGAGTCACATTCTAGGTGTGCCTTGAGAACACACTGATAGGGTTGAAATTCAGAAAACCCTCATCTGGTAGGCAGATGGAAAGGGACTTTGGGAGCAGGGAGCTTAGAGATGTAAAGAAGCAGATGTAAAAGGGGAAGAGAATAGCATACAAGATGTGAGAGGTGATGCCTCAGGGCTCTGGCACTTTCCCTGTGGTAGGGAGGTGGAGGTGGTGGTGGGGGGTGGGGTGGTCCATATCTGTGTGGCCAGAAGATCGGCTCACAGAGTTAAAGCCACAGGCTCATAATGTAAGCTCAAGCCCTTTCTTGTCAGTAGACTGTACCTGTAAACACTTTCATTAGGTGAATTTTAAATTGCCACGTGTGCCTGAAAGCCGTTTAGTCCTTAATACATTGAAAAAAAGGGTTTTCCAGCTGTGGTTCCTGGAGCTATGTGTGTTCCGTGGAGGCCCCTCAGGAGCCTGCAAGACCTAGGGACTCCCATTCCCCCATTTCAACCAGAGCAGCTCTGCTTTCATGAATCTACATTTTTTATCAGGTTTCTGAGTGAAATAACATTAGAAGACAACACTTCGCCACTTTAAAAAAAAAAAATTGAAAGCCATCATTGAGTAATTCATTTGACTAATTAAAACCATCTTTGTGTAGTAATATTGATCTTGCCTATGTTAACTATTGGCATTTTATGTTGGAGTTGTGTTTCTCAAGGAAGATTGCCTTGCAGACATGATTTAGAAATGATTTCTTTTTACGTAGACTTTATAGTGATTAGGGTGTGCAGGCACATGATTGGGTGCCTGCACACCTTCCCCCCCTCCCTGAACACCTATCACAAAGGTTCAGGATGTAGCTCCTGATTCCATGCAGACTGCTGTGGATGGACCGTCCCTTTCCTCTTCTGCTAACAATGTGAGCAACAAGGCGGGCCAGGAGAAGCTCAGAGGCACGACTTCTCCAGCAGCCTGACTTGGCTCTTGTCTCCGAGTGCAGGCGAGTTAAGAGAGCTCTAAGTGGCCTCCTCTGGGATTGCTGTATTTTACTAGGATCACCAAAAATCGAAGAAGGCTGGCTTGCCAGCAGAGCCTCTCCCAGTTCTGCGTGGGCTACAGTCTAAGGAACTGAGGCCAGCGGATGTGGGCTGAGCCCAGAGGAATCGTGGTGTAATGAAGCCTGGCCTCACAGAGGGATTAGTAATGTCGTCCTTACTGTTCACCTACACCCTTCCTACTCCTCATGGGCAAATTGTAGTCCTTTCTCTTCTAAGGAGCTCTGTCTGGCAAATCTGGTCCAAAGTGAGCTTTGCTGTCCATGCTGCAGCGAGACGGTATGTATTCTAGCGTGGCCAGCCATGCTGCCGTATTTTGTAGTTACCCACGAAAGATTTTTATCTGCTCTACCAGCTCTGAGATCGTACTGTTGTCATAGCATCAGACATAGATCAGGCGCTTATTTTAGGCAAGGATGTTTGGTGGTGAGAGAAACCCATTCGCCAATTTGATAAACAGGGAGGGTCCCTGTGTGTCTTGAAGATCTCCCAGGATGGGAAATGAAGAGCCCTGGGGTTCATGGGAATGGGACTGAGACAATCAAGGTGCTCTCTTGGGCTCCTGCATCCCTGGTTCCTGTCTTGGGGTGTCCTTTTTCCCCTTGATAGCCAGATGAACTTGTGAGGTCATGATTGTCAGTTTGTCCTCTATGGCTACCCAGCCCCAGGCTTTCTGACTTCCTAATCTTCCAACCTCCCAGCTAGTGTTCGACCATTTAGAGTGGCTCACAGTTATTAGGGAGAATCCCACTGGCCAAAATTGGCCCCTTTGGACCAAGGCCACAAGAGCATGAGGTCCCTGGCCTGACGATGGAATTGCTTCCTTAGGGTCAGAGCTCCGGCTCCGCCCAGACAGCTTTGGTGGAGGCAAGAGGGGAGGCGGGTCCCATGGTACCCAAGGCTGCCCCTTCAGGCTACACAGATCACGAAACAGGTCTCTCCATTGCTCAAGCACTTGCTAAATAATGAAGCGATTCATCCTTTTTCCCAATTCTTATCTCAGTGCTTTGAAATGAAATTTTCCTATAACCTGTCTTTCCTGGTATGAATGAACCTTTCTGGATTGTGTTTCCTAGTGGTCTGGTGGGTGACCCCTGCCCTGCTGCTCAGCCCTTCTTGGGGGTTGGATCCCAGGTGGATTGCATAACAAAGGCCAGATAGCATCACAGCATTGCCATTCCTGCTGGGAGGCAGAGTGCCGAGCAGCCCCACCTAGAGCAGCGTTTCCAAAGATGGAGGGATGGGGCTTGGAGGCCTCCTTCACCCCGTCTGGCTGGCTGAGCGTGTACCTCAGGGCCAGGAGGCAGGGAAAGGTTGTGTGCACAGCCTGGGGAGTGTTCCCCTGGGCTAGCATGGCTCTTTCCAGAGAGTCCATACAATTTGCTTTTCCATTTGTACAAAATGCCCCTGCTTCCCACTCTTCTCCAGGGCAGGAAATGAAAAAGAAATCATCATTCTAAAACGAGAGAAGAAAAGAACTAGCGAGCCTGATTCACAGGACTGTTTCTCCCTGCGCCATGCACTGCGGCTTCATCAGACCCATGTGTTATTTTTGAGTGGTGGGAATAATAGGGCTTACACCTAATCAAGGAAAAGAATTCCAAACAAAAGCTTGGGTGGGGTTTCCTGGGCAGGAGTGTGATATTGTAATAAATGGGAAGCAGTTCTGCAGTCCAATCTCTGGTCTGATTATACAAATTATAGCAGGGGCCCTGTTTTCAAAGGAATGTAACACACCCCAAGGAGGCCCCTCCTCAGCGGGTGTGTCCACATTTCCTCAAGGGCTCTCCTCGACAGTTAATGCTTTCACCAGAGGAGCCCAGAGCCTCCTGTGGAATAATTAGGATGCCTTCATTGGGGTCTCTGCCATGGGACCATTTTACAGGTGAGTTTGCCTTATGTTAAAGTCCTTCAGGGAGTCCTGTGGCTAAATTCCCCACTCTTCTGTATTACCGGACAAAAAGTGCATACAGGGCTCTGACATGCTAGTAACAATTGCCAACATTTCCAAGCTAATGAGCCAGACACTCGACAGGAACTGGGTAGAGGAAATGTTGGGATAAACAGTCTCTTTTCTTGCAAAAGGGGACATCAATTTCTGTGACTGTGTCCAGAAGGCCTGCTGCTGTCCTCTGTCTTCAGATCACCACTCCTGGCTCATGTTCTGGAATATTCCTGACCCCCTGGGCTCGGCCTTGGTGAGCTGCTTGAGAGTTCCCTCAAGTGCCAGGTTCCTGTTCCTTCAGGAACTCTGTCTTTGTTGATCTCGCTGGCCGCCCTTCCCCCTTTTCTCAATCTTCAGAAGGAAACATTACTTCTCTTGAGAAAGCTCCCCTGGCTTGTCCCTCCTGTCCTGAGCCCCCCAGTCTGTTACATGCCCCAGAGCAACCTGGGTTTACCTTTTTTTTTTTTTTCTTACCACCCACTGTTAGATGAAGGCTTTACTACTTTTCCTTCACCTCCTAGAGGCGAAGGGCAGTGTCTTACTCATCTTCAAATTCTTGATACCTGGCACATAGTAGGTACACTTGAATGCTTTGAAGTTGTCTTCTCTTAAACATATTATGTGTTTTATTTTTATTTTTATCTAGAGCCAATTTATGCCCCATATCAGATAAATATGTTGCTATTACAGGCTTGTCGATGTAGGATCTTAAAATGTTTTTCTCTAAACCATTTTGGTTTGCTCTTCCCTGTGTGTCTTGCTGCCTTACCTGATGAACTTAATGCTGGCCTCAGAGTGATGAGGCTGCAGGGCGTGGCTGAGATGGGCCTGACTGCGTCTAGGTCGTGGCCCTCCTTTTTAAATTGGGATTTCTTAGGGCCACAGCAGATCGGTGAGGGTGGAATGCATTTAACACAGGTGGAGGTACCTGCCCCGTGTGCCACACTGACCGCGCCTTCCCACAACTTCTTCCATATTATGCCCGATTTCTGTTGTCCCCCTGCTGTGCGTTAGGCACGGTTTCTGTGAGCCTTTCAGAGTCCGTCCAGCCTACCTGGCCCCCTGCGGGAAGCCTTCTGCTGGGACACTTTGGATAAACACCCTAGCATGCATCCCATTTTATCGACCTCGTTTGTTGGTGGGTCTCCCCTCTCCCATCACTGGGGGACTCGTTCTATGGCAAAGCCCTGGCCTTATTCCTTTCCGTATTTCCCAGTGCCTAGCTTAGGCCACACATGTAATTCCCACTTGTTGAGCCATTAAATGAGTCCCTAAGTGGCTTTTAATTAAAAACAAAATAAAACAAAACAAAAAAAACAGGGTGCATCTCCTCAATGGTGGTTTTTTTTTTTTTTTTTTAAGATTTTATTTATTTATCTGAGAGAGAATGGGAGACAGAAAGCATGAGAGGGGGAGGATCAGAGGGAGAAGCAGACTCCCGGCCAAGCAGGGAGCCCGATGTGGGACTCGATCCCGGGACTCCAGGATCATGACCTGAGCCGAAGGCAGTTGCTTAACCAACTGAGCCACCCAGGCGCCCTCAATGGTGGTGTTTTAACTTCTGAAATTATTGCACATGTCCTAACATCCAGGGTTGGAGCTTTAAGCAGTGCGTTTCCTATTTTACAGGAGACTAAGAGGCTCAAACATTGTAGCCACATGTCTTGTATGAGGCAAGATGGTGACAGACTTGATCCTTCAGAGGCCTTGTCTGGGCTTTTCCCTGTATAAGATGCACCCCTGTAAACCTGAATGAGAAGCATATAGTGGAAGGGGTCAGTCAGCCCAGGTTTCCGGATTCCACGTGGGGTTGGGAGGCTGGTCTCGCAGGTAACAGGAAGGGCCCTCAGAATCCTCCCTGGGCAGGGCTGAGGGGACTTATTCCCATGGTGGTGGCACTCTCATTTCAGTCTGGAAACAACTAAGATTTTAGACATGGATAAGGAAATTCTGCCAACACTGCAGTTTATAGCCCCTCCTGCACTTTATACCTTGCAGATTTTCTTCCAAATCCTACTTCTGCATTGCTTTTCCTGAGCATGTTAGTTTTATCATGCTGTGTAAGAAGCTGTGTGCCTCCCATTGACACGCATGTTCTCCGAAATGCTTATGGATACCCCTTTGTTGCTGTGCAGATAGCCCCAAGGAGCGAAAAGGTGCAGGCAGGATCTGCTAGTGTGTGTGAGTCTACTTGTTAGGGACTGACTAGCAGCAATCCCACACAAGCTGTTACTGAGTGCTGAAACCCTTCGGGTCTGCATGCTGCCCTAGTACCACTCAGGGCCCAAATTTTCCATTGACTTGCCAGGGTGAGCTAAGTTCATAACTAATTTGAGAAGCATAAACAATACTTATTTGGCGTAGTAAAAGATTTCATCAGTTTGGAATAATGGAAAGTTACCTAATTTAGAGAATTCTAGGGAAAATCTGAAAGTAGTAAAGCATTTACATAATAAATTGCACTGGATGACAGATGATGTGCCTAAAAGAGCTTTTTGAAATGCGATCTGTGACAGAAATTTGACATTATTGCCCGGTTATAGCCGGTTTTTAGGGGATCCATGCTAATGGATATTTAAAAGCAACAGTTAACATACCACTTCTTAATTAAGTGCTTCTGATTGCTTGCTTGCGCGGGGGGGGGGGGGGGCACTGTCTGGCAACAGATGGACCCTTAAATTCCTTGCATAGTCATGTGTTAATCTGAATGAATTGGAACTTGTTTGGATTGCCCCTGGTTTGCCAGGCAGACCATTTAAACGTTGAATACGTGAGGGTTATCTCACATAATGAATCAGTCCACACTAAAATCACTCTGCTGCTCAAATTGGCAAGAATCCGAAAGTCTGCTCTGTGCAGCAGTGTCTACCACCTTTAAAGAAGAGCAACGTGTATTTTCTGCCCACAAGAAGTTTAGAATCCTCTGCAGAGGACAGCTGAATTGGCTTTTGGCCCCAGCAGAGCATCGTCAAGTTCTGGGCTTTGGAGTCAGACAGCCTTGCTCTTTCCTGCCTGTGGGAGTGAGGGTGCTCCTTGACATGCTTAAGCCTCGGTTTCCTTTGTGAAAGGAGAGTGATGACCGGAGCCACCTCTCCGGGATACGGTGAGGGCAAGGGAGATGACACGCACACACTCTCGGGTGTAAGTGGTCATTGTTGACCTGGTGTGGCCGCTGCTGCTAACGTGGAGCATGGCAAATGTTTTATGAGGCCAGGCACGCGGTCCATGAAAACAGGTAGGAACCGGTAACTCCTGGTAAGGTGTAAGGGGCCAAAAGGGGCAGGCCGCCAGGGAAAGGGTTAGCAAGGAGGCTACGGGTAGTGAGGTGTTCAAGGCTTCTCTGTTCATTCCTTCAGCCAACACTGATGGAACCTTAGGATCCGACAGAGACTTCGTTAGGCACGGGGGTTACCGGAGTGACTCAGGAGAAGATGAAATCCCAAGTCCTCTTGGAACCTACTTCCCAGTGGGAGAGAGGAGAAGCGAAGCACACACCTGTGCATGTAGAAGCACTGAGGGGGAGGGTGCAAGGCAGATGCTGGGAACATGAAGGAATGAAAGGTGCCAGAAGGGGAGTGCGTGGGGGAAGGAAGCAGCCATGGAGGCTAAGGAGGGAAATCAGTGCCCATTTGCCAAGGGCCCTATGCTAGTTTTTCCGGACGACTCAGCAGCCATGGAAGTCTTTTTTTTTTTTTTTTTAATGTGAAGTTCATTTTTTCCCAACTCTAAATGTGATGCATATTCATTATAGAAAACACATGAAAAAAATTAAAAGAGAAAAGAGAAAGAAAAACCCTTGGCTCCACCACTCAAGAGAAATTTGTATTTTGACTAACTTCCTGTCTTGTTTTCCCTGATGAGATTGGTTGGTTTGTTTATTTCTTGGGTTGACATAGTTGGGGTCGTGCTCTAAGTACAATTTTGCATTTTGTTTTCTCCACTTATTATGGAGTAAGCAGTTTCTCAGATTCTCATAAACAATATTTTTCTGGCCATGTAATACCCAGTCAAGAAAATAAAACACCGTTAACTTAGCGCCTTCTTCGGATCATAAAGTTGTTTTCAAGTTCTTACTAGCATAAAGAATGAATGTTTAGCATCTTTATATTTGAAAGCATTTCTGCGTCTAAGATTATTCTGTGAGGATAGATCTCCCGACATTGCGGCTACTGGTTCAAGGGACTTGGCATTTTTTTTTTTTAATTTTATTTATTTATTTGACAGAGAGAGACACAGCGAGAGAGGGAACACAAGCAGGGGGAGTGGGAGAGAGAGAAGCAGGCTCCCCGCAGAGCAGGGAACCCGATGCGGGACTCGATCCCAGGACCCTGGGATCATGACCTGAGCTGAAGGCAGTCGCTTAACCGACTGAGCCACCCAGGCGCCCAAGGGACTTGGCATTTTAAAGATGTTTGAAACACATTGTCAAAGTATTTCCCTTAAAGGTAGAACCTAGGGGAAAGGTTATAAATCTTTGTGTCTTAGAGACTCAATGGAACTGTCGGGGGAAAGGGTGGATTTGGGCTGAAAGACGTTGGAGTGGTTAGCAGATAATGCCTCCCCTGGGGTGGTGATATTTCTGACGAAGACTGGCAGGACCTTGCTTAGGGAATCATAAACTCTGGCAAGAGTCTGAACTGGTTTGTAGCGAAAGAGGGCAGTTTGGTTTAAGACCTCTGGAACTCCCTCTTGTCCTCTGTAGTTCTTAAGATGTAACTATTCAGATGTCACTGTTGTCTGTTGAATTGAGTTCTCTGAGCCCTTGATCGAGGACATGAGCATTTTTATATACCTAGTTATTGTCTAATTAAACTCTGTAAGGTATTGGGGCCAAGAGAAAGGGGGCTGGCAGTGCCTGCGGCTGGGGCAAGGAATGGGGCCCTTGCTGCAGCAGGGCTGAGCCAGGGCACACCTGGTAGGGCTGAGTGGTGGTAGGGAGTGTACTGGAGGGGAAGGGACAGACCTCATGGTGCGTAGGGAGGCAGAGTAGGGGGTGTGTGGACATGGGGCTGAAGACATGGGCTGCAGAGTTGGCTTTCAGTTACGGTACTGGCTCTTCCACTGAGTGGCCAAGTGACTTGGGGCAGACTGCCCAGACCACTCTATGCCTCAGTTTCCTCAGGAGCTGTACCAACCAGGACATTCTCTTCTTAGGTGCTACACTAAGCAAGTGTTTTCAGGCCTATATATGTAAGAGGGGGCAATTTAAAGAAAATGTAGAGAATGACGAAATCAAAACTCAGACTAAGTAGTTACTTCTTAATGTTGTTGAAGGCATATAGTGTGCAGCCTATGGGAAATCCTTAGTAAACGGCAGCAAAGGTGGTTGATGATGACAGTCTCTTATCAGAGGGCCCCCAGGGTGTTGGGGTTGTTCTCACAGACCCTTTGGGAAGAGTTGTTTCTTTGGCTGGTGTTCTGCCCCATGCCAGACAAAAACTCTCTCTATACCATGCCCCAGAGCTAGTTCTCTGGAAAAGATCCTTGGCCTTCAAGGCTGAACACCTGTCCTCAACTCCCATTTTCCTCAGCTCTTTAGGGAGTGTGGAAAGGAGGATGTTCTTGTCATAGGTGTCCTTGACCTGGCCATTCTGAGATGCTGGGGTTGGACAAGCCCAGTGTTAGACCATGTAGTAGTTTCTGACGGCTACCTTAGCAAGTTACCCCAAACTGGGTGACTTATGTGCGCGGGGGGGGGTACTTTTTCCAGTTCTTAGCTGGGACCCCTTATAATAAAAGATTAAAAGGAGAAAAACAAGTTTATTAACCTTTATACCTCATGGATACGTGAGAGGTACACATGGGGTAAAAATGAGTAATTATAAGAGGTAGTTGAGAATTCAGGCTTAAACATGTTAATAGGGAAAGGGAGGGGAGTGTAGGTCTCTTAGGGAAGAATAAGTGATTTTTAGGAAAGATGATGGGCCCTTTGAAGAATAGATGGGTTTTTGTTTGTTTGTTTTGTCAGAGTTTGGGTGTGGTGTTGACTTCTAGTCTCCTTTCTTGAATGAGTCAATCTTCCGTGGTTGATAAAACTCCTGGGGAGGGGATTTATAGAATTGAATTTATTTTGGATAATTTGTTTTTAGGCAGATAAGTGGTGTTGACAGAAAGCCTCTTCTTGTATTTACTGTTTTTCATCTGCCTATAGCCTATAGCCCAAGTACACCAAAGTAGCATATTTTGGGGCGGCCTATTTTGCTGCCTTTCATTCACAACAACAGAAATTTACTCTCTCACAGTTCTGGGGGCTTAGAAGTCCCAAATCAGGGTATTGGCAGAGCCATGCTCCCCCCAAAGGCTCTAGGGAAGAATCATTCCTTTCCTCTTCTTGTGGCCACCTCACTCCAAACCTGTATCTCTGTCTTCATATGGACTCGCCTTCTCCTTGTCTTCTCTTCTGGCTCTTAACAAGGGCACTTCTCATTGGATTTAAGACCTGCTCATGTAATCTGGGATGATTGCTTCTCAGTATCTGCAATATCAAGATGTAAATCTACAAACTTTTTCCAAATCTGGTCACATTCACAGGTTTCAGGGATTACGACATGGCCATATCTTTTTTGGGGGTCACTATTCAACCATTACAGGCTAGAGGTTGGGTCTGTGTCCTTATGGGAGGACCAAAGGGTCTGCTGTAACATTGTCCTCTGTACCCCAAAGTCATGGACCCTTGTGGCTGGGCATCTCTGGCCTGACCTTTCTGGGTCTAAAGCCTCAACTCTTTCTAGGAGAGGCCAAACGATTGAGAAAGTTTCTTCCAGAGGCAGAAACATGAGCCCTGGGGCGCCTGGGTGGCTCAGTCGTTAAGCGTCTGCCTTCGGCTTGGGTCGTGATCCCACATCGGGCTCCCTGCTCTGCGGGAAGCCTGCTTCTCCCTCTCCCACTCCTGTTGCTTGTGTTCCCTCTCTTGCTATGTCTCTCTCTGTCAAATAAATAAATAAAATCTTTAAAAAACAAAAAAACAAAAAAAAACATGAGCCCAAGCATTTGGTGCCCAGGATTGCTAGGACGTTAGGATTGCCGTCTCAGGCACACTGTAGTGCCCAGACTTTCTTGAAGGGGTAGCATCTGGAGTTCCTCTGTGAGGTTGGTACAGTCTTAAGCCAGAAATCCTTGCTGCTTATGTAAGCAGGTGAACTTCACGATAATTACTGTAGCTATAGTTCAGTTTTTGTGGTAAAGTGCAATGGCTGTGAACTACAGGACTCTGTGGCCTATGAGAAATCTGGTGATTGTGAGGGTTAGGTGCAGCTGAATTTCTGTTACCAGAATTCCTTATGTAAACACACTACACAGGTAAACGCAAACAGTAGAGTTCAAATAAGAAACTACTCTTGGTCATGGTGGAGGTCAGTTGTGGGCTATATTTCAGAGTTAACAATCAAGCTAAAGAGACTCCCTCCTGGCTTTAAAGCTACTGTTGATGGAACAATAATAACGTGTGAGTTGCTTTTCCTTTCTGCTTTCTTCAGGTCAAAGCACTGTTAAATTCTTTGCTGATAATTGTTCTCTTCCTTCTGTCTTCCCGACATTCCTTCTTCCTGTGGTTCCCCCTTTTCTTCCCTCTTCTCAAGACTCCACTGCTATTAAAAATGTTAACAGGATTCCCCTGTTGATAGGAACTTGTTTCCAAAGTGATTTCAAAGCGGTTCCATCCAAAACCTTAGGTGGTTTTTGCAGATTGATCTTCTTGGACCGCTCTCCTCCTCTGCCTCCCATGGGGAAGGGTGCCAGACTATTACTTGGCTCTCTTCCAAGTGTGTCAACAGCCAGTTGGTTTCTAGTTCACCAAGAGCAGAATAATCTTGGGTAAGCATGGCCGTTGGAAAAAAGCAAATATTGGTCTTGGCAATTGTAGTCTCTCAAGTGTTTGGCCCCTCGTGTTAGTGGACAAAAGAGAGTTACACTAGAGAATGTGACATCAAATATCACATCTGGTTAAAGAATATTGGTAGAAATATATAAAAGATTTGTAAAAGATCATGTCAGTTCTTTATCTTTTTCTCCCCCTGTCCCTCTTTGTCTCCCTGTCTCTTTCTCCCCCTCCTTGCCTCTCTGAACAAGTTTGAAAATTCCTTTAACACTTAATGCTACTTGCTTAAGCCAAGTCTTCTCAACTTTAACTTACTGACATTTTTTTAGGCTAGATAATTCTTCGTTGTGTGGGGCTCTTCTGTGTGTTGCAGCATGTGGAACAGTGATCTTGGTTTCTAACCATCAGATGCCACTGGTACCCCTCCCCAGTTGTGACAACCAGGTATTCTTCCAGACCATGCCAGCATTTCCCGAGGGCCAGTTACCCATGGCTGAAAACCACTGGCTTAAGACCATTCTTCCCAAAGTGGTAGCATAAGATGTCTTGAGCTTGGTGATGGAAGGGTGTCTGGATGTAGGGAGGAGTGGTGGCGGGCGTCTGTTGACGGTTACTTCTTGAGAGTCCCCTTCGAACCCAGCTGTCCTCAATATGATCATGATGTGGGTCTCACAGAAGTGAGGGCTGTTGGTGATTATCAAATCACCATTATTTGCTATTAACTTTTAGAGCAGGTATTACCTATTTTTTGCCCCTGGATTATTGCCATTTTTCTGGTGGTTTTAAAACAGGGAGGCCAGTCACAACGATAGTGCTCCAGAGATGGGCCTGACACTTGGCACCTTTCCATTGCTTAATTCCTCAACTGGGCAACAAAGCATGACAGGAGTCTATTGCCCATCATGCCTGTGAATCAGTCATACTTACCTCATGTCATCAGAGGGGAAGGTGCCAAATTTTGATGTCAAGGTGACACACTGATTGGGCAGATGTAGTCCCTGGACCTTCTCAGGCATCACTGCATGTAGGTACAGCCAGCAAGTCTTGCTTCTTTAGAAAATTTGAAATACTCTATCTCAATGGAACTGTTACAGGAACTACCTTTAAAGCCTGAAGCATCTTCATCACACTTTCAGAGTTTGGAGTTTGTTGCAGAAATGTCATTGTCCTAACACAATTAGGTGAAAGACAGTGTACTGTACCTTCATGTGTCGCCTCCAGTTTGTTTTTTAATTGGAAATGGCAGACATCCGCCAAGGTAGGAAGAACAGTGCGAGCCCCCACGTACACATCATCCAGCTCCCATGGTTAATACATGATTGATTTTGTTTTGTCAAGAACCCCTCCTTCTCCACTCGATTATTTTGAAGTAAACCCTCCACCTAGCATTTCGTCTGTGTACATGTATATATGTTTCAGTATGCAACTCTAAAAGGTGGAGGTTCTTTTCGGAAGTGTAATTATTATCCCTAAAAATACATGAACTAGTTTTAAACCTAAAAAATGTTTAATACTAAATGTCTATCCGTTTGGTTGATAAGTCGCTCAGGTCTCTTGCAGTCTACTCTGTATCCCTCTCCATTGAATCACAGCGTCCCAGGGCAGGACAGACACCGGGCTGTCTTTCATTCTCTTTGTGTCCTCATGTATTAAAGTGTAGAGATGCCGCAGCTGTTGCCTGGCACTTGGTAGGAACCTAACAGGTACCTCTTTTGCTTCTAGTTCTGTAAGTTAGGTTCTTCCTTCTGGGTTCTTGGGCTTAACATGATACAGAGCCCTTTTCTCAGAAGAAATGCTCAGCTTGCAGGTGCTTTCTATTGTCTGGAAGCTCTTCCCCACATGTGTGCCCTTAGGTGGGTTGCTGACAGCACCCCCCTCAAAAATGAAAACTTTTTACCCCCCTCTCTGCCAGACTTTTCATGCCAGAATATGTGGTACCAGCCAGAGGTCTGGAAGTACACGAAAGGTTAGTATCTGCTGACTGTACATTCTGTCAGTGGCCAAACTGCACCCAAATGCTGCTTCCCAGTGCTTTCGTTCGAGGCTACTTTCCCTGCCCCAGCCTTTCCTGCCCTGTGGGCCACCCGACTCCCTGCTGCCATCTCACAGCTGCCCTCCCGACGTGTCCATCCACTCCTCCTGCGCCTTTCTCTGTCTTGGCCCGGTGGCTGCTCCTTAGCCATGTGCGTCTCTCCTGGCCAGCCCTGGCTTCATCAAGAAGCTGCTCCCTTAACTCCGAGGGGTATTCGTTATTAACCGTCTGTACTGATGAGGACACTGTGGCTTGGAGGGAAAGTGGCTGCCCAGGGTCCTAGACGGCTGCTTAGTGCCAGCACTGGGGAGGAGCGCAGCTGCCTGGCTCCCTGCTCTGGTCATCAGCCTCAGGTCTGAGCTACCAGCAGGACGCAGCCTTGCTAGGAGCCCCTCCGTTGGCTGGAGCCAGGGCTAAGGAGCTAGTGTTGAGACCAAATGTAATGGAAGTGACTGCTAGTCTGAGAGTCAGTTGCTCAAAACCCTCTGTACATGGTCGGTGCCTACGGATTGGCTCCTTACCTATGAGTTTTTAGCTTTTAATCTCCACTTGGCTTTTAAGAAACACTTTAATTTTCACCTGTGGGGAGAAAACACTTGACATTTGTGCTTCGTTGAGGTGTAATCATTCCACGTATGAACTTGAGTTTGTATATAATTGAATATTTCTGAAATTGGGACCCATCACCACTGGATTATGGCAGCACCATGTGGTTTATAATCCATGGCATATAATTGAAGAAAGAGGGCATTGTAATTGTAGATGTACAAATATGACTGTGTTACAGATCCTCATCTGAGCTATGTCATGGAAATTGTTCTGTTTTACTCACTCTCCCCTAAGTGGTAGTTTCTCTTCCCTAAAAACAGAGCCCCAGCTCCCTTCCCGCTTGTGCTTCCTTCTGCCCCCAACTCTTAAACGTGGAGAATGAGATGACCAGGAAATTGGGGATTCTGGTGAGTAGGTTTAGTGTTTCTGAAATGAAGGGTCAGTTAATTTATAATTTGTTTTGGACTGGCCTACTTCTGCAAAATGCAATAAAAATGAAATATTTGAGAAAAATACAAAATAGAAGCATTTTTTAATCACATTTAGCCAACATGAATTGTTAAATTGCTATAATAGTTTCCAAATGTTTACTCTCCATTTCTGTACTTTTTTTTTTTTTTTTTTTTTTAAAGATTTTATTTATTTGACAGAGAGAGACACAGCGAGAGAGGGAACACAAGCAGGGGGAGTGGGAGAGGGAGAAGCAGGCTCCCCGCAGAGCAGGGAGCCCGATGCGGGACTCGATCCCAGGACTCTGGGATCATGACCTGAGCCGAAGGCAGTCGCTCAACCAACTGAGCCACCCAGGCGCCCCTCCATTTCTGTACTTACTGCAGACCAGTCACACATTGGTGGTGGGCAGACCACCCTTTGGGTACCATTGGGCTAGATAATGGATACTTAGTTCCTCTATTTCCATGGAGTCATGGAAAAAAGAAAAAAGGTCCAACTTACTCTGATCCCTGCTGACCATTAGGAAAACATAACTGGCAAGCACCCTGAAGTCCACTGACCTTCAGAGGTCAGGCATAATGTTTGACTTTTCCTTTAAAAAAGAAAATCAGGGGCACCTGGGTAGTACAGTTGGTTGAACATCTGACTCTTGGTTTCCGTTCAGATCGTGATCTCAAGGTCCTGGGATAGAGCCCCAAGTTGGGCTGTACACTTAGTGTGGAGTCTCCTTGGGATTCTCTCTCCCTCTCCCTTCTGCCCCTCCTTCCCACCCCCCCCAGGCACTCTCTCTCTTTAAAATAAATAAAACTTAAAAAAAAAATCAGGGGCGCCTGGGTGGCTCAGTTGTTGGGCATCTGCCTTCGGCTCAGATCATGATCCCAGGGTCCTGGGATCGAGTCCCACATCGGGCTCCCTGCTCGGTGGGAGGTCTGCTTCTCCCTCTCCCACTCCCCCTGCTTGTGTTCCCTCTCTCGCTATCTCTCTCTTTGTCAAAGGAATAAATAAAATCTTTAAAAAAAAAAGTCAGTGTTCAGTACTCAGTTAAATCAGATGTTCATGATTTCATCCCCTGTAAACGAGTAGAAGGCAGGTGAGTGGCTCTCCTGGTTTATGGAAGATGCTCAGCCCTACCTTGTCTAAGAGTAGAAATGTGGGTCTGTATTTTTTCTCAGCTGCATAAAGTGTAATTCTAATACCCAAGGTCATAACAGCCAGAAGAAATGTTATCATATTCCGATTGTGAGATAAAAAAATATGGACTGGAAATTGCTTTTTAAATAGCACAGCATTTAAATATTTTGATTCTCATTCTGAAGGGGTCTATCTGATGATTACGTGGTATTTTATGTTCAAGGTAGCTGTAATGGTCTTACTGGAACACTTAAATATTCAAATCTTAATGGGAATTGGCAGGAACCATTAGGGGAAGCATACAAGATAATCAAAAACAAGTCCAAGTGAATTAACTTTAGCTTTAGGGTTATATTCAAGTAACTCTAGTTTGGCTGGGTTAACCTGAAACATATTTATGCCATTATGAAAAGGAATTAGAATCTAGAGAAGCACTGTACTAGAAAGGAGACTTAAAATTTTAGATTTTCTTTTTTTTTAAATTTTATTTATTTTTTTTAAAGATTTTTTATTTATTTATTTGATGGAGAGGGAGCGCCAGCACAAGCAGGGGGAGCAGCAGAGGGAGAGGGAGAAGCAGGCTTCCCCGCTGAGCAGGGAGCCTGACATGGGGCTCAATCTCAGACCCTGAGATCATGACCTGAGCCAAAGGCAGAGGCTTAGCCGACTGAGCCACCCAGGTGCCCCAGAATTTTAGATTTTTCTAATGGCCACATTTTAAAAAGGTGAAATTAAATATATTTTATTTAACCCAGTACATCAAAATGTTAATATTTCAAAAGACATAAAAATTATTGCTGAAGTATTTTACTTCTTTGTACTAAGCCTTCCAAATCTCTGGACTTAACACTTACTGCACACGGTGATACAGAGTAGGTACACGTCCAGTGCTCCCCAGCTTTGTGTGGCTAGTAGCCATAATACTGGGTAGTGCAGATATGGAGAATCAAAGTCCACCGTGAGGTACACAACTTGCACAAATGCCCTGAGTACTTTTATATTTGAATTACGAGTTGGTCCAAAATAATTTTTTAATGATTTTAGTTACCTTAGAGGGGACCACAGTGGATGCTCTGGGGAGTCTTCCTTCCCCAAAGGCCTCTGGCCACCTGCATCAGTGACTTTTAACAGATCAGTTCTGTGGGTAGACTGGTTATCTCACCTCAGGGCAGGGGAGGAAGCATGAGAATTGCTTTTACTGATTCCCTACGGGTAGAGACAAGAGACTCAAGCAGGGTTCTACTTCTTTTTTGTTTGTTTGTTTGTTTGTTTTTTAATTTCAAGAGATTGAGGAAGAAGAAGAATGGAAAGATTTTTTTTTTTTTTTAATGTAAGGGTATTATGGAAGAAACTTGGTTCTAGAGAAGACTTTGCTACTAGAACATGTATTTGTTCTTTTTCACCAAGAGCAAGTAAAGGCTAAGTTACTCGGGTTAGTGGAGCCATTGCTGGGAATGACAGAGAAACATATGAAAGTAGAAAGTCCTAGTTATGCCCAAGCAGATGACCTGGAGCATCAGAGACCTCACGTCCTGAGTTTCCTCCTTGGGAGCAGGGATCTCTGGGCAGAGAGTTGTGGGGCGGAGGGGAGGTCCTGTCCACGCTCACCCAGCCAGCTCCTGTAGTGCCAGGATTCCTAACTCCGGCCTCTTGAGTCCCTATTAGGTCATCGGGTCTTGCTGTGTGCAAGAGGGAACGGGGTGGCTCTAGCTCAGATAGGCAGAAGTTTAATTTTTTTCTTTTTTAAAGATTTTATTTATTTATTTGACAGAGAGAGACATAGCGAGAGAGGGAACACAAGCAGGGGGAGTGGGAGAGGGAGAAGCAGGCTTCCCGCTGAGCAGGGAGCCCGATGCGGGGCTCGATCCCAGGACCCTGGGATCATGACTTGAGCTGAAGGCAGACGCTTAATGACTGAGCCACCCAGACGCCCCAGTTTAAATTTTTTCTAAGTGACAACAGCTTTCTTCATTTTCTGATGAAAAATACTCGTTTTATAAAGCTGTTAGGATGAAATGGTATGGTATTTGGTATATGCCTCAAATGAATGGCCAGTGAGGGTGATTGGCACAGAGCGGGGAGAGGCTCTGGATGAAATGACTGCCCGTGAATTGGTAACCGTGGAATCAGAAGGATGCGGACTTAGGGGTTCGTTAAAATATTCCCTCTACTTCATGGGTGTTTGAACTTTTTAGCAGGAACTCTTAAGTATTTACATGGTGCGTGAAGTTTTAAAGAAAATACCTGAAACTCCATCACTCAGAAATAACTGTCCTTGGGCGCCTGGGTGGCTCAGTTGGTTAAGCGACTGCCTTCGGCTCAGGTCATGATCCTGGAGTCCCGGGATCGAGTCCCACATCGGGCTCCCTGCTCGGCAGGGGGTCTGCTTCTCCCTCTGCCCTCTTCCCTCTCGTGCTCTCTGTCTCTCATTCTCTCTCTCAAATAAATAAATAAAATCTTTAAAACAAAAACAAAACAAAAAAGAAAGATAAAAAGAAAGAAAGTGCCATTAAAACAAAGAGTACTCGGGCGCCTGGGTGGCTCAGTCGGTTAAGCGACTGCCTTCGGCTCAGGTCGTGATCCTGGAGTGCCAGGATCGAGTCCCGCATCGGGCTCCCTGCTCGGCGGGGAGTCTGCTTCTCCCTCTGACCTTCCTCCTTCTCATGCTCTCTGTCTCTCATTCTCTCTCTCAAATAAATAAATAAAATCTTTAAAAAAAAAAAAAAAAGAAATAACTGCCCTTAATTTGACGCCATTATTTGAAAACCACATACTATAATTACGAATGGCAAAAATGTCCCGAAAGGAATACAGGAAAGCGGTGGGTCCTTGTTTTCTTTTGTTTTAAAGATTTTATTTTTAAGTAATCTCTACACCCGTGGTGGGACCTGAACTGACAACCCCGAGCTCAAGAGTTGCACGCTCCACTGACTGAGCCAGCCAAGCCTCCCGTGAGTCTTCATTCTTGCTCTGAGATTTTATGCCAGTTATATAGCCAGGAGGTCACACATGGGAAGAAGAAAGTTGGTATTTATTACAGGCATGTTTGCCCTGGTCTTATGCTTCTGTGGTCCTTGGGTTGGCTTGTGAGGGATGTTTTCCTCTCTGCCTTTTGCACGGGAGTGAGGTGAGGCTCAGAGGACCCACACTGCCCATGTTGACCCTGCAGGAGTGTAAAGGAACCAGTATGCCACGGGCCCCGGTGACCCAGCACCAGGCTCTGCACTGAGCACTGGAGTATACCGTACCTGACATAGTCGTAGAACCCTGTAGAACCTGTATTAGAATGAATACAACATGATGTAATGAATCGCTAAATTACACAGAGAAATCTACCAGATCCCTGGAAATTGAGAGGACAGCAAGAGTAGGGGGAACCTACTAATATGTAAAGAATCTGGCCAGATGAGGAAAGATAAGAGGAATTTAATTTTTGAAAAATTTGTCAGGTGGCAATTCATGAAGACCCAAGTGCACATAGTTGGAGATGTTAGGGCAGCAAAAGTGCTTTTGAAAGATGAAGTTTGAGGGATACCATAGCTACTAATCAGAGCCAAGTGATGATATGTTCTTACTTATAAAAAATAAGTGTCCCTGATTTTCACATTGTGTATACCTGAGTAGCTAGTTTGTACTTGATGAGCCAAACCATCCTTCCAAATGACCCGATGTTCTTGTTTGTGGTCCTTATTTTATGTTGCCCAGAGGCTGATGAAATTTCACAGTGCACCTTGATTCTTGCCATTGCTTTTATGTTGTCATATGTTGGCTAATGGCACCCGGGCAACCATACATTGAGGGCTGGAGGAATGAGCCATTCTGTGCGTTTGTGGGAGTTCAACATGTCTCCTAAATAGGATGCCCATTCCTTCTCCTGGGTGCAGCCTTGGGATATTCTATTACAGTTGATGAGTTTTCCACTGCTGAGGAAAACCAGATGGCTTACCACTTGAGGAAGTCACATTTTCTCGTCTCGTCCTTTAGTTGAGTTGTTACACTACAGAAGCAGTTTTTAAGGTGCTAGTATGGGCGAACAGCCCTCAAATTAGAGGCTGAGGTGGCAGTGGGAATAAAAATAAGGAGGTTACAGCTACTTAGGGTCAGTTCTAGCGGGTTAGAACACTGCCCAGGCAGCCCCTGCTCAACCTCACTACTCTGTTACGTACAAGTGATGTAGAGGCGGCCCCTGGATTCTTCATCACTGTTTCTAATGCCCAACCCCCCTTGTCTCACCCTCGCTCTGTCCCTGGGCTCTTCCCTACGGTGGTGAGGGCCCCTCTAGGTATTTCCCTGGCTTTGGTGCCTTGGGGGTGGGGGGGCATATGGAGAACCAACACCTCACCTTCCTTTCTTGCTTTAAAAAAAATTTTTTTTAATGTTAATTTTTTTTTTTTTTTAGAGCACTTTTAGGTTCATAGCAAATGGAGCAGAAAGTATGCAGTTTCCATATACCCACTCACCACACACGTACACAGCCTCCCCAACTACCAGCATCCCTTACCAAAGGGTACGTTTGTTAGAATCAGTGAACCTTTGTGGACACATCATAATCACCCAAAGTCCATACTTCACATTAGGGTTCACTGTTATACATCAGACATGTGTTGTACATTCTGTGAGCTCTGACAAATGTATAATGACATGTATCCACTATTACAGTATCATACGGAGTAGTTTCACTGCCCTAAAAACTCTATTCCATCTATTCATCCCTCCCTCTCTCCAGTCTCTGGCAACCACTGGTCTCTTTACTCCATAGTTGTACCTTTTCTGGAATGTCCTATGGTTGGAATCCTATAGTACGTAGCCTTTTCACATTGGCTTTCCACTTAGTAACATGCATTTAAGTTTCCTCTGAGTCTTTTTCATGGCTGATAGCTCATTTCCTTTTAGTGCCAAATAATATTCCACCGTACGGTTGTCCCTTTGTGGTATCTTCACTGCAGCTTTTCGCCCCACCTTTCTAAGACATGCTCAGGTAGTCGATGATAACATTTGCCTCTTCTTGTACCTCTAGTTCCACTGTTGGTACTCAGTGTGGCTTCGTGCTCTCCCACAGAGTCCAAGTTGGAGTGACTGAGAAGACAGATTTGCTTTAGGGGTTAGGGATGAGATCATAGCTTGTAGAGGGTTATTTTTTTGTCCTGTTCTCTAATCATTGAACCTCCTAAAACCTTTGTTTACTTTTGGGATAGGAAAGAGGGAATAAATAATAATGATATAGTTCCCTAATTAACACCGGGCCAAATAGGAGAGAAGCTTACTCAAAGGTTTGTGGCAGAAGAGTGAGACCTTAGCCAATCCCTGGGATTAAAAAAGGAAAAGGGGGCTTAAACTGGGACCTTGACTTTGAGGTACAGGGGTGGAGGGTGATCATAGAACAAGGCAGCCCCTTCTCTTCTGTACATGTATGCATGTTCACACATACCTAGGCACACACACGTTCAGACACCTGACCCAATCCTGACTGTTTGGCTGTACCCCAGCCTTTTAAAGCCCCCTACTCCAGTGTCTTGGAGTTATTAATACAAGATATATTTGATATGTGAGTACTTAATGTGTGTTAGGAACTATGCTCTAGCCGAGGCTAGGACTATGGAGGAAGCCACAGTTCTTGCTTCTAAGAACTCACAATCTAGCGGGGGACTATATACACTTAAATAGATGATTTCAACGTAACATGGTTAAGTGCAGAGAGAGAGTTGTGGTTGATGAAGTCTCCCCAGAGTAAGTGGAACTTGTTGGGCAGCCAGGTGAATAGCAGTGTGGGGAGCATATTTTAGGCATGGGAGGCTGGGGGTCAAGGGTCACCTCAGGGGAAGCAGCTTAGAGGGTGAAGGGTTTGAGAAGGAGCACTGACTTTCAGGACAGGTAAGGTGGGAGGTGAAGAAGTAGGCCCTCGAGGTCCCTGCAGCCTGGGAGCTGAGGACATGACTCAAATGCTTGTCCCAGCTGGTTTAGTCTGGGGCTGGGGGAGAGCTGGCTTGCAGGGGGCATGCAGGACTGCCACAATAGATGGGAACACAACCCAGCTAAGATTGGGAACTGCCATAGGAAAACCCTGGCCATGAACGGCTCTGTAGCAGAAATGGGAGTAGGGAAGGGTCTAATCGATTTAATTTTTGGAGTGACCAAGGAGGAACTAGAGCAGTATTTCCCAGCTCTTTTCTCCCCTCTTCCTTAAAGAAAAAAACACAGTTGTTAGAAATTTTTCTAAAATGCCTTCACCGATTTTGTCATAGTGAATTGAGTTTGGCAAAAATGTTGAAGTTCTTATTTGTTTATTTGAAGGTATTGTAACATCCCAGGGTTATTGTAAACATTATGTTCAGAACCTTGAAATTAATAACATAGGATATTTCTTGATGTCTGTATTCCATGCTCAGTTGCTTTTTTTCAGCAAATTGGTGATAAAAGCTTTTTGGTGTGTGGTTACAGTCTTCTGAAAGATAAATGTGTTTGTTCTTCCTTTCCGCAAAGGAGACTCTCTTCATAGCTCTGATTAATTGGAATTCCTAGTCATTTGAATATTAGTTAATTGGGCTTTTATTGAGAACAATTGGCTGTAACCATATACTGAATGCGATAGTCTGGAGACAAAAATTTTCTTCTAACCCAAAAGCCATAAGGAAAAATATATTTTTAGAGGGGGGTGCAGGACACAATGGTGGAAATGAAGTGGGGGAAGATAAAACATTTTGAGAAAAAGAAATAGGAAGTTTGAGCATTTTAGAGTCAATCTAAATGTACAGTGCATATTTTGGCCAGTTGATAAAGTGGTGAGTTAATGATACACTTACATGAGCTCTCTTACTTATTACTCTCTTCACATAGTCCAGTATTGGCGGGGCACCTTTGTACCCACACTGCTCAAGGGCTGGGGGATAGCCCTGCACCAAATACAGTCCCTGTTCCCATGAACCCCACGTTCTAGTTACTCAGATTATTAATTTCATCTGATTCTAAGTGTCTGTAAATTTGTGAGAGAAGAGGAACAGGGAATTACAGAACAAGAAGGAATTCATGGCATCTCTCAAGTTTTTCTCTGTCTGATAAGTGTAGAAGAGGGAGTGAGGCAACTGGTATAATCCTAGCACCTCTCCAGTCCTCATGGTAAACACGTGTTTCCCCGGGCTTTGCCTTAACACTGTTTGCATCATTAACTGATCCTTTAGGGGCATTGAGCTTAGTCATGCAATTGTGAATGTAGTAGGGCAGAGTGAGCCTTCAATAATCATTTGCATAAAAATCTAATTATAACATTTTCCTGACTGTTGTGTGAGGCACTTGTCACAGGACATGGACCCGAGGAGTAGAGGAGTCTGTACAAATGAGGTTGGAGCTACTTATTCATGATCAATATTAGCATCTTAAGGGGTCCAGAATGTTCTGCATTGGAGAAACTCTTTAATGTTGTTTAAACCAGCCTTTCCCACATTTATACTGAGAATCTTTTTTTTTTTTTTTTTGGATGTAACACCCCTGACTTCCTAGTTTGCTGGAATACTGCTTTGAGAGGAATGCAAAGAGATTTCTGGAGCTTTTCTCTTTGCCCTGCATAGAACAAGGTAGCTTATCATTTCTCATCTCTGAAGGCCTTGGGCATTGATGCTTTGAGCTTGTGCTTTGTTGAGTTTTTGTTTTGTTTTGTTTTAAGATTTTATTTATTTACTTGACAGAGAGAGGGGGGTTGAGTTTCTTTTGACCCCAGCACCCAGCCTCTAGCGGGAAAGTCAGCAGGGAGGAGGCCATGAAAACAGAATGGGGCATTTCACCTTTGGAGTCAGATACCTTCTGACAGCAGAGCTGGACTCTATAAACATTGAGCTGTACTGAGACTGGAAAACTTCTCATAGTTTCAGAAAAAAGCAGGACAAATCCTTGGCAAGTGGTAGGTGTTACAGGACATGGGGAGAATTTTGTTTTCAAAATTTCTCTTTACTCTTTGTCTCTTCCTGTCTTTATTTTAGGGCTCCTGAAGAACTATTTGGTTTATTTGCTTCTTGGATTTTGGTTTGAGGAATTAGTAATAATATGTGTCCAATGTTAGTGCTAACTTCAAGCTCAAAGTAATACAGTTGAGGGGCGCCTGGGTGGCTCAGTTGGTTAAACGACTGCCTTCAGCTCAGGTCATGATCCTGGAGTCCCGGGATCGAGTCCCGCATCGGGCTCCCTGCTCGGCAGGGAGTTTGCTTCTCCCTCTGACCTTCCTCCCTCTCATGCTCTCTTTCTCTCATTCTCTCTCTCTCAAATAAATAAATAAAATCTTTAAAAAAAAAAAAGTAATACAGTTGACTTATGAACAACACTGGGGTTAAAGTTGACACCCCCGCCCCCAGTCAAAAATCTGCATGTGACTTTTGACTCTTCCCAAATTTAACTACTGATGTAGCCTACTGTTGACATGAACAGTCAGGACATAGTTTGTATGTTATATGTATTATATACTATGCCCTTACAGTAAAGTAAGCTAGAGAAAAGAAAATCATAAGAGCAAATACACTTACAGTACTTTACTGTATAAAAAAAAAAATCCACATATAAGTGGACCCATACAGTTCAAACCCACGTTGTTCAAGGGTCAACTGTATACCTTTCTCATCTGCAGCTAAATTTAGATTTTCTCTGCTTTGCTTGGTGTTATGTTACAAAAGCACTTTTGTTAACTTTGGACAGTAAAAATATCGAAATGTGTTCATATTGGCCCATCTCCTGATTTTTAGGCTCATGAAGATGGTGTTAGGGCAAAGCTTGTGTGTATTGTTACACTATGCCCTATCTTTTATTTATTTATTTTTTTAAGATTTATTTATTAGAGAGAGAGAGAGAGCATGCATGAGCGGGAGGGCCAAAGGAGAGGGAGAGAGAATCCCAAGCGGACTCTAAGCTGAGCATGGAGCCCGAGGTGGGGACCCTAAGATCTCGACCTGAGCCAAAACCAAGAGTTGGACGTTCAACCAGCTGAGACATCCAGGCGCCCCACTATACCGTCTTTTTTTTTTTTTAATTTTATTATGTTATGTTAATCACCATACATTACATCATTTTTTTTTTTTAAAGATTTTATTTATTTATTTGACAGAGAGAGAGATAGCAAGAGCAGGAACACAAGCAGGGGGAGTGGGAGAGGGAGAAGCAGGCTTCCTGCCGAGCAGGGAGCCCGATGTGGGACTCGATCCCAGGATGCTGGGATCATGACCTGAGCCGAAGGCAGACGCTTAACGACTGAGCCACCCAGGCGCCCCATCATTAGTTTTTGATGTAGTGTTCCATGATTCATTCATTGTTTGCGTATAACACCCAGTGCTCCATTCAATACCCCATCTTTTAGTGAAATGTTAGGGCAGAGGTGTT
The DNA here is from genome assembly GCF_011800145.1 of Mirounga leonina. NCBI lineage: Eukaryota > Metazoa > Chordata > Mammalia > Carnivora > Phocidae > Mirounga > Mirounga leonina. The sequence continues at coordinate 37,250,736 of NW_023270839.1, forward strand.
CTTAGCTGCTTCGGATATACATAGCGAGATTCCTGCCACAAGCCTTGTGAAGGCCCTTTATGGCTAGAAACCTTCTTGCCTCCTCAGATCCCCCTTCACCTTGGCCCCACACTGCTGTGTGGATTATGCTGAGTGAAATGTGGAAAACAAGTGTCCATAAAACCCTCACAGTGAAAAAATACCTTGTATGGTCTCAGTCAGATTACTTAATACGAGTTTTGTTTCTTCAGTGCTGTTAAGATGATAATCAGTAGTGGATGTACCATTTTGGGGGCACTTTGCTCTAAGGCACTGAGTTAAGAACTTTATATTTTCTCATTTTTTTAAAGATTTTATTTGACAGAGAGCACAAGTGGTAGGGGGATGGGCAGAGGGAGAAGCAGACTCCCCACTGACCAGGGAACCCGACGCGGGGCTCAATCCCAGGATCCTGGGATCATGGCCTGAGCCAAAGGCAGACGCTTAACTGACTGAGCCACCCAGGAGCCCCTATACATTCTCATTTCATTTCTGTGTCTGAAATATCGAAGTATTACTATATCTGCTCTGGTGATGAGTGACCAAGGACTCTTGAGAGGTGTGTTGAAGCTTCTTGGAGCAAGGAGCACGTGGTCCAGGATACAAAAGCACTTAAGTCCAGTCATAATGTCCTGCTGGTGGTGACAAGTCAGTAGCTTTTGCCGCCTTTTGGTCACATCTACCTGTGCCTCTCTCAAAATGCTCAGAAAAGGTACAACGTGGGAGCTGCCAAATGATATATCCGATGATGATTCAAAGAAGTCTGTTTTAAGGTGGAGGTCCTTAATATTCTTCTGGTACCTTTAAATTAAGTTTCTATTTAATTGGAAGGGTCTTATGCATGTTAAAAATAAGCACTTTTAATAAGTAATTGTCCTAGGTAGATACATATTCTGTTCCAGAGTTCTTTTAGGAACCTTACTATGATCAGGCAATGAACAATGAGTTTCTACCATGGGCTGTTCCCATCAGTGCTCCCACCAAGTTTGATTCTTGAGTATTGCTGATTGCTTTAGATGGACTGTCTTCTTTAATCCTCACAAACAGCTCTTGTGCTGGGCATTATTACAGAGGAGGAAACTGAGGCACAGAGAGGTTGAGGCACATCAAGGCCAAGTGACAAGTAAATGACAGATCCAGGATCATTCTCTACCTTTAACCACTGTGCTCCCCTTAATGCAATATTTTGTCTCAAATCCTGATATGTCTCAGCCTCAGATGTAGACTTGTCTGGCTCCCCATTCCCCTGCCCCCAACTATCCATTTGGAAAGAGGCCTTTGGACTGAGGAGGGGTGAGAAGAAAGAGGCCAGTGGATGGCCCTGGGTGGCCTGTGCGTTTGTCTGAGTTATACCCTGGAGACACAGATCCTTGGTTAAGGCTCATGATTACTCATTTCTGAAATTGGATAGTGGTTCTTGTCCTTTTGTCTACTTTCTAGGGACATTGTTTTTGGGAGAGAGGGAGCCTCCAGGAGATGGAGAAGGATTAATTAGATTTGTACTTTACATCCAACACACCTGTAAAGGGATTTGTATGTCTACAAGGGATTATAGCTTTTTAACCAGGTTTATAATTTTGGTATTAGGAGGATTCATGCGTTATGTGGAACTTCTCAACCTTTAAAAATAGGGCAATGAGAAGAATAAATTTGTTTGCTGGAGATAAATTGAACATAATGGTCCCATTATGGGAAAACATTACTGTATTTTATAGTCTAAAAGAAAAAAAAAAGACTTTTCATAGATAAACATAATCCAATAAAAATAAATCAGTGAGGTGGTTAAAACATTATAGTGGAGGAGGGGCGCCTGGGTGGCTCAGTCGGTTAAGTGTCTGCCTTCGGCTCAGGTCATGATCTCAGGGTCCTGAGATCGAGCCCCACATCGGGCTCCCTGCTCTGCGGGAGGCCTGCTTCTCCCTCTCCCACTCCCCCTGCTTGTGTTCCCTCTCTTGCTGTGTCTCTCTCTGTCAAATAAATAAATAAAATATTTTTAAAAAAAATTATAGTGGAGGATATTTTAACCATAGAAATGGCCCATCTGGACAAGTATGTCCCATTTGTTTTTATTCTTATTCAAATAGTCTTTTCATCAGTTCTCTTATCAGTCAGGAATGAATCTACCTGTCTCTTGAAAGAGTTTTGCCTTTGTTCTACTAGCTTTGAGTCTCTTGCTTCAGTTTCTTCAGCTGTAGGTCATAAACATTACATGACATTGTATGTGATAAATCTTCATTCTTGTGATTACACGGTTTACTGAACTATTTTCAAATGGGATGGGATGATTGAGAAGATGGAAAATAAAAAGCAGCGCTGTATTATGTGGTACTCATTTGGTCACAAGTAACCAACTAAATTGAGCTGCTTACCTTCAAAAAGGGGGGGGCATTTATAATGATACACGTGTGTCTTAGAAACCCAAATGCCAAGACGGGGTGGCTCTGGGGAATGAACAGGAGCTGGAGATGAGGAAGGGAACTCTAGTCAGGGTTCATTACAAGCACATTTGTGATACAAATTCACTAGCTGGAGAGAAAAACTGACAAAAAGCAAGTAGAAATCTATGTAGTGTAACACTTGACACTTGAGCATGGGATTTAAATACGGCTCCATTGTATTCTTTGGAAAAATCATGCTCATTATAAGAAATTCAAACAGTATTAGAAGTGAAAATCCTCTGAAATGTCAATAATCAGGGGTAATTGTAACTGTTTTGATAAACATCCTTCTAGATAAGTCTTAGGACATCTGGGAACATGCACATACAAATGGAATCACAGTGTGCATGGTCATTTACCTATTTTATTTACGTGGGTATCTTTTCATATCAATAAATACAGACCTACCTCTATCATTATTTCCAGTGTCTGTATGGTTTATTTCACATGTCTCCTGTTTGTGAATCTTGAGGACATTGACTTGTTTTCTCTCATAATTACTAATAATGCTATGTATGTCCACCTTTCCGCTTATACAGTTAGTTAACTACTTTGAGTAAATCCTTAGAGGTAGCAATGCTGGATCAAAGAATGTGTCATTTCACACGTGGACAAAATAAGTGGTGGGTTACATCATGAGCTACGTCTGTAACATTGGCCGTTACCAGTCTTTGACATCTTTATCAGTCTGACAGGTTAAAAAAACCCTCAATTTTCTAAAGGTGTATTTTTTCATTGTTAGTGTAGTTGATTATTTTTTCACATGTTTATTGCTATTATAATTCTTTTCATGGAAAGTTTATTGGCTTTGTCCATTTCGAGGGGAGTATTTTCTTACTGCTTAATTTTTTGCTTAATCAGGATAGCAACCTTTATGTGTATGTTGTGTAAATATTTTACCTAGCTTCTTATTTCACCCTTGGATGGAAATATCACCTTTTGTTCTTTGCTTTTATTTTTGACTTAATTTTGCCATTCATAAATTTAAGGGTTTTTTTCATAAATTGGAGATTTTATAAAGGTAGCCAGCCAAATGTCTCAGTCCTTTATAGTTTCAGTTTTCGATGTCAGGTTTATTTTTATTATTTTTAAAGATTTTATTTTTAAGCAATCTCTGCAGCCAATGTGGGGCTCGAACTCACAACCCCGAGATCAAGAATCGTGCGCTTTACAAACTGAACCAGTCGGGCGCCCCTGATGTCATGTTTAGAAAGGCCTTTTCTGTCTGTATATTATAAAATTACTAGTGTATTCTCGTACTCCTCTGATTCTATTTGGAGTTTATTTTTTCACTGGTAGAGATCTAGACTGTTCTTTCCCTCCTCGATAGCTAACCAGCACCATTTATGAACCAGTCTCACACACCTACCCAGATATGATTCCTTATATACTTGGTGTATTTCGTATGAATACTTGGTTCTGTATCTGGCTGTTCTGTTTCATTGATTCACATGCATGTTGTCCCTCAGATACCTGTTTGTTAACTGTGGCTGAGACATTTTGACTTTTGCAGTTAATGGTGCTGCTTCTCTGCTTCAAATTGGGTTTCCAGGGACTGAGGTGCTAACTGGTCAGTTGTGAATGGCTCAGAGAACTGGGAATGGATGGGGTCAGTTGAAGCAAGAAGGGGCCACGTCACAGACACGTTAGAGAAACTACGTAGGAATAGGGTGAATGAGACAAGAAGAGCTCATATAAGCTCATTTTAAAAAGGACTAAGAGTGCCTGATCTCTGTTTTAAACACTGGGGGTGGGGGCAAGTGGGTGAGGGAATGTATATATGGGGTCTTTGTTTAAATTTGAAACCATTAAGTAGTTCTACCACAGGGAAGGGGAAAAAATGTGTTTTTACCTCTTTGACAACAGTAACATAATTTTGGTCTTTGAAATAACTGTCTTGGGACCTCAATTCCCTGTTGGTAAAGAGAATTCCCAGCCCATGTGTTGTAGCGGAAATTCATTGTTTCCTGAGTTACTTCCTTTCATGCTTAGTGTGGGGGGAAATGACCAATGTATAGATTGAGATTTTTTTTCTCCAAAAACTGACATCTCTAACATAACTTGATTCCGATGATTTTTATTAGTTTTAGGTATTGGTGTTGGAAGGCTTCTCAGATGCTTTAGGATATCTTCCGGGAAATCAACTCTTTACATAAACTGAGAATTCAGGTGAGTCCTTGAAAAAAAAAAATATCTTCTTATCATTAGCCGCTCCCCTGCATTGATAAAAACATAAGTGTTGAAACATTGTCACTTACACTATCTCATTTGACATTTTCTGAGGCAGGCATGTTGCTGCCGGTCTTGCTACTTGCATTGATGTTTATTTTTTCCACCTGGTAGTTGGGTAGGGTGAAGATAGGGGCCTTCAAGACGGGATGAGGAGCTGTGTTTAGCCTCCCTGCATGAATTCTCATTTATTCACACCCGTGGGCTTTATAAACGTTTCATTTTTGAAGTATGGGATAAGGAATTAATGTAGAAAATTGTAGTAGTCTTTGCACCGTGAAACTGCTTGGTGGTTCTTGGAACCCTCCAGGGATGGCACACAGTTGCTCTAACATGAGATAAACTTTGGGCATAGGTTATGGCTTTCTCTCTTTGATAGTCCTGGGTGGGGCTGCATGATCCCAAGTAGCCGTGTGTGATGTACCCTCGGCAGGGACAAAGGTGATCTTCTGCAGGTCCTCGGTATGCCTGGATCGACCTTTGACAGGTTAAGAAGGGGTGGTTTATGCCCCTACACTCAAAAACCATATTGTGACACACCAGGCTTACCGGTTCTGTTCCTGACCAGCTGCACAACTAGGGACAGGTTGATCTTTACTGGTTTTCATATACTCATCTGTAAAACGAAGGCTGGCCCAGCCCAGCCTGCTTCTCCCCCTTCCTCTGTTCCTCCCCACTGCTCGTGTTCTCTCTCTCTCTGACAAATAGATAAAATCTTAAAAAATCAATAAACTCGACAGTGTTTTAAGTTGTTGGATAAAAGCGTACAGAATCCTCCCTTCCCACCATTGTGGGCAGCCTCTGGCCAGGTGGTATCTGACAGATAGGTGTGTACCTGAAATGTGGGGACACTGAGAGCTAGGGATGTGGTGGCCTGGATGCCTGACTCCAGGGAGACCAGTGCAAAGATCGTGTGTGAGGAGGGTAGGGCTGGGTAGCGGTGAAGGATATGGCCAAGAGTTCTGAGCTGAGAGCAGTGGGATCACATGTACATAGAATGGGGAAGAGGAAGGGAGCTGTCCTGCCCAGGACCCATCTGGTTGTGCATGTTGCCTTTTGAGGACCTACAGGGGGCACCAGGAGGTCCTGTTTGATGAAAGGGCCTGGGCACACTGGGCAGGAAGCACAGCAGACCTAAGGTTTTCCCAGGATTTCAGATCTGAAAGCAGTGTGCCAAGTGCATTCTTTTGCCATGGGTCCATACAGAATGGAAAACTGTACTTTCCATTTACTTCTCCATGGGGTGTAGGGATGTGTATGGGGCGCAGCATGGGTGGAGGACTGAATGACTAGGACAGGAAAATAATGTGGGGAAGGAGCAACAATTACACCTCTTTCAGGATGCCTACATAATCCCGGCTGCTTTGGAAAGTTCTGTGAAATTATACTGTGGCCTACATTGATTGGAACACAGTGGTGCAGTCCTTTGGAATTCCTCCCCCAGAGATTTCTGACTTTCCTTTAACATTCCTATTTTCTGGAAACTTAAATGAAATTTGACAGACTTACCTTGTATTCCCTCCTGTCAACCCAACTCTCTTAGTTTACTGCCTGATTTGTATGGTTCATTTGGGTTGCTTCCTGGGGATATTTATTTCACTGCCCTTTTTAGGGAAAAACTAGATCAAACAACAACGACAGAAACATTTGTCTGAAACGTGTAAGAATATGAGAAATTACCTGAAATCTTGACACTTTGGTGAGTGTCTAAAGTCGTGAATAAATGCTAGCAGGAGCTTTTATTTTGACATAAACCAGAGAGAGGAGAATTGCTTTAAGGGACCTGGGCCTGGCTGAGTCTGAATACAACTTAATGAATGAAAAATACAATCAATCAGTCGTGTTCTGAGTATTTCAGAAGGCCAGGCGCTGCTGGGTGAGATCTTGTAGGGATGAACAATTAAGAATTGGAGACCGCCATGTTTCCCAGGAAAAAACGTGTGCTTTTAAAGGGTTGTGTGCATGAGAGAGAAGAGAGAGATTGATAAAATGTAGACGGCGAGGGACACATGATAAATGACTTGTTTAGCATTGTACTTAATGACTCGTGATGTATTCTGGGTTTAAGAAAAGAAAAAAGTAATATTCTGAACTTATCTCCATTTTCCCTGCAGGCTTGTAAGAAAAATATTTAAAAACCAATTTTAAATGAAAAACATTGTTTTTGGCTTTCTGGGAATTTTGAATTCCCAGGGCTGTTTTCAGAGAGGGTCTTGAATCTATAAAATTCAAAGCAGGATCTACATAGCTCTTTGTCACTCTGTATCAGTCCCTTAAAAGCTATGACATCAGTGAAGGTGCATTCCTGTGCTTATTTTTCTTCATTAAAAATGTAATCTCTTATGCACTTTTGTCTTCCTGCCATCCTCCATTAGCTGGATTCTTTGGATTCCTCTGCTTGTTGGCTGTAGGCACTGCCACTTGCTCACCCCCCTGTGGGCTCCCTGAGTGGCTGGGAGTCCTAATTAGCATCATCCTAATTAGCAGCACATCCTTGATCAGGGTTCCTGGACATGTGCTAGGCTCCTCACTCTGCTCTCTGTGCCTCGTAAATGTTACAGAACAACAATGATTTCCAGATTGTTTTTCATAATTAAACCTAAGAATACATGAGTATAATAGAATATGCTGTTTCCTTACACTTTTGGCTAATTATGGTCATCAGTTAATTTCTTTCAAAGTTAGGCAGCCATGTGGAGAGCTCAAGATTTGAGGCTTTTCTCAGAATAGATCAGATTTCGTGGATTTAAGCGCTCTATAATATTTGTATCTGCATTTAAATAGTCTCCTATTTAATCCTCAACAGAACTCCTATAGAACTCCTCAACAGAACACAAACCTTTAAAAATCCTGAGTTTTAGCTGTGAAGTCCCATATTAAGAAGACCTAATATCATCAAAGCTGTTCTGTTTGCCACAAATCAGAATTGGACAGCTTTCCAGAACCATTAAATGACTAGTTTACTTGCAGAGTTTAAACATGACTTTAAAATAGAAGTAAGCACACTGTAAGGCCAGCTGCAGTGGTAAAGGTTGAGAAAAACCCTACTGCTATGATCTAAGCAATAGTCTTAGAGAGGATCTTTCATTTAAAACAATATAAGTCAAAGTAATACATGCAAATGGTTAAAAATAGAAAATCCTGCAGAACAGCTTAGAATGAAAAGCAACAAACGTTTTTTTACCCCACTTCTTCCTTCACTTAGTCTTCCTTTTCAGAAGCAACCACCTTTTTTTTTCCCTGCAGATCATTTTCACTTTTGTGACTTCCACATGGATAAATATTATGCTTGCAACACCAGTTCTCACGTTATCAGTTTTAAGAGCTGTTAATGGTGTCTTGTTGTGATTGCTGATGAGCTCACCCTGACCATCCCTGTCTCCCTTCCTCCCTGCAGCTGATTCCCATTTTCAGTCCTATAGCTGCTTCCTCCCTGTACCTCAGCGGCCTTCTCCGTTCTTGTTCTGTCTCCTATATAGGCTGTTTCTTGTTTACCACCCCCCGCCCCCATCCACCTCTCCATTTGGGGCAGCTGTACCTTTGATTTTCCCAAAGAAAGGATGCAAGGGAGAGAAAGCATGCAAGAGGGAGAGGCAGAGACCCCCATGGAGTGGGTTACCCAACGGGGAGCTCAATCCCACCACCCTGACATCATGACCTGAGTCAAAACCAAGAGTCTGAGGCCTAGTCACCCAGGCGCCCCTGTACCTTTGATTTTCTAGTGCTCAGAGTTGGTAATATTTTGTCGTTAGTGAGGGCTTCCATGATTTTACCTGTGACTCGATTCTGCATGTGAAATCCAGAACAGCATTTACTGTGTTGTGATCAAGGTAGCATCCATTCCTGTCACAGCCCAGTCTGTGGTGAGATTATAGTCCTTCCTCTCTGAGCCTGATGGCCCCACACCTCCGTGGAGCATGTTTGAACCGATTCTCCCTTTTACGTGACACTAGCCGTTTTGGGCTCAGCCTCAGGTTTGCGTAGCCCCTCAGTCTTCCCATCCTTCCTGGAAACCCGCTTTATGTTTGGAGGTCTTACTCCCACAGCCCCCTGCCCTCCATCTTCCTCCAGAACCATTTGATCTCAAGGTATGCTGCCTGCCTCTGAGCAAGTGCCCTCGGCCAGGGAAAGCTGACCACTGTTGGAATAATAGCTTCAGGCTCTGGTGTCTTTGAAGGGCCAATAAGCTGGTGTTTAAAATTAGCTATCATGTATTGAGGATCTGATGTGTTAGGCATCTAGGTATTTGAAGCCTGGTGTCTGTTGAAATCCTCACACCAGCCCTGTGGGACAGAAGCATCGTCACTGCTTCCGTGAAGAAGTTGAGATCTGGATCAGAGACTCCTCCAAGGCCTCCGCGGGCAAGTGCTTCTTAGATCCTGGGGTGAGCTGGGGGCATAGGTGTGGTTTCATAGGTGAGAAAAGATTTGTCCCTCTCTGCAACATCTTACACCCTTTCCTCAACACACCAGACCTCCCCTCCCTCCCGGCCCCTCCCGAGACAATTGCTGCCCCTCTAAGAAAAATAGCTCTGCTTAATTCCAGCCCCGTCCTTGCTGTGGGTATACTCCGGGGCCAAGAACTCATTATACAGAATTCTGTGACTGGAAATGGGACTGTGGTGATCCTTACCTACTCCGTGTTCCCTTTGTGAATTTGAAGTGAGAAATGGGGCTTCATATATCCTCAACCCTGCTGGGAAGTGGGGAAAAGGTGCTTTGACCCTTTGAGTTGGTCATCTGCTTTATAGGCAGATAGCCCATGGTTGAGCGGGTGGAGTTACTCTAGGTCCCTCTGTTAAGTTGTGGCTTTAATGCCTGCTGCCTAAGTGCAGGTAGCGCTTACTTACCAAACAGACTGACCCATTCACTTTACGCTCTGAAGTAAGCGGAGAATGAAAGGGAAATCTTTAGAGCAGCACCTAGTTGACTTATGGAAGAGATAGCTGGCCTTACTGAGGTCCAATCTTGTTTTTTTTTTTTTTGTTTTAAAGATTTTATTTATTTATTTGCTAGAGAGAGCACAGGCGAGAGAGAGTGAGTGAGAGTACAAGCAGGGGGAGCTGCAGGCAGAGGGAGAAGCAGGCTTCCTGCTGAGCAGGGAGCCCGATGCGGGGCTCGATCCCAGGACCCTGGGATCATGACCTGAGCTGAAGGCAGCCGCCCAACTGACTGAGCCACCCAGGCGTCCCTGAAGTCCAATCTCAATGCATAGATCGGGGTCAGCATTTACCTTGTTGCAGTGGTTACCAAGAATAATTTCCTACATTAAAATACAGTAGTGATAAGCAGTCCAAGGTTACCCTACTAAGAACTTGGAACAATCTAATTCTGTGTTGGCTATTTGTAATTTTTATATTTATTGATTATAAGGATAGGATAGGGTGCTAATCAAGTAGGGTTATAATCTGTATGAGACATTTTTGGTTCCATTATACAAAGATCACTAATCTTCAGTCATACAGGTCCCTTGACATTTGTGTGAAAGTGATTTGGGGTGGGGGGCGGGCACCTGCATGCCTCAGTCTGTTAAGCATCTGACTTTGGCTCAGGTCATGATCCCAGGGTCCTGGGATCGAGCCCCGCATCGGGCTCCCTGCTCAGCGGGGAGTCTGCTTCTCCTTCTCCCTCCCTCCCCCGTGCCCCCCTCCCCCGGCTCATGCTCTCTGGCTCACTTTCTCAGATGAATAAATAAAAAATCTTTTTAAAAAAAGTTATTTAGGGGTGCCTGGGTGGCTCAGTGGGTTAAGTGTCTGCCTTTGGCTCAGATCATGATCTCAGGGTCCTGGGATTGAGCCCTGCATTAGGCTCCCTGCTCAGCGGGAGCCTGCTTCTCCCTCTCCCTCTGCCCCCTGCCCCCCCCTCCCCCCCCCCCCCCCCCCGCCGGCCCCCTCCCCCCCCCCCCCCCCCCCCCCCCCCCCCCCCCCCCCCCCCCCCCCCCCCCGGCTTGTGATCTCTCTCTCTCTGTCAAATAAATAAAATCTTTAAAAAATTATTTAGAGGACCAAATCTATTTGCACAGTTTAAATCTTGATCAAAACTTTCTCCCACAGTTAGAATGTAGCTTCTAGAAGAGTGGGACAGAACCCAACCCTTCAAAGAGCAGGAGAAGGGAATAAGGTTTCAAATGCTTTTTTAAAATTATCTGATGCTGAATATTCCCCAAATTAGTTACATATTCTTCCATTCATTTACCTCTAAGTAGTGAAAAATGACTCCATCTCCCCTGTAGGAGACCTTTTGGCTCTGGGCATTGGGGTCAAGCAGGATGCTCAATTCATTTTGCTGGCTCTTTGGAAGGTTTGATGCAGGCCTGGGGCATGAGCTGTGTGAAAGTAAGGCCCTTGTCTCCCTGTTGGCCACTGTTCTCAGGAGTTTGGATTTAGAGGAAGCATATTCAGTGCTCTGAACTCGGGAGGACAGAAGTACAAATCGGCCCTGGAGCATCTATAATGATGTGGGCCTTGTTTGTTTGGCCTGCACGTTTCATGGATGCAGAGGCATCTGACAGATAAGCAGAAGGAGATAAGTTCAGAGGAAGGAGATGTTTCTAAGGGGGAAGAGGTGGTTTCCAAGAGAAAGTAGCATTTATTTCTGGGTTAATTGGTTTAAGTTTTGCTACTTCTCGCAGAATAGACTATGAACCACAGTGGGTTAAACAAGATAGAAATTGATGTTTTCTCACCTATAATGAAGTTCTGAGGTGGGGTTGGCAGGGACTTGGACTCCTTGAGGGTGACTAAAATTTCATATCTTTCATGCAGGTAAATGTGTTTTTTCTCTTTTTTCAGGGTATGAAAAGTGAGGGTAAAATTTTAAAATCAGTGCTGGAAGCAAAAATCCCTTATAGACAAAATTGCTCCTGAACGCCCCTTGGGAAGGTGTCACATGAGGAGCTGGTATTCTCTCTCCTAGTCAGTCCAGCAGAGTGAGCTTTTGTCCCTCTGCAAGAGCTTGTGCTGCTAAGTAGGTGGCGCCTGCGTTTAAGGGCCATGTTGTAAACTATAGAATGACTTCTGGGATCCCGATAGGGCCCCAAGAGAAACTTCCTTCCCTGGGCTTGCTCAGTTGCTGAAAACTCTTGTGTCTCTCCCATGGTCTTTCTGGGGCTTGCTTGCTCACTGAGCAGAGTGGGAGTGGAATTCCCTGCCAGATCGATTATTCATACCTTTTCTCACCAAAGTTTTCAAACACATTCAAAAGTGAAGAGAATTTTATAGTCAACTATGGGTCCACCACCCAGGTTCAACAGGGGTTAACCTTAGTTGTGTTTCGTCTATACCCTTCTTTCTTCCCACTCATGATTTTGAAGTACATCTTTGCTATTCTACTTTTTTCTTCTATTAGTATTTCAGTGTATGTCCTTTAAAGATAGGACGTATACCGTATCCCAATAAAAAAATAAAAATAACTTACCAGTATTTCCACAATATCATTAAATATCAAATTAATGTTTGAGTTTTCTGTTGTCCTACATACTTTTTTTGTTTCTTTGAATCAGAATCCAAATAAGGCTTATACATGGCAATTGACAGATATATCTCTAATCTCCTTTTAATCTATCCTGACCACTCCATCTCTCCCTTCCCTGCTTCCCCCACCCCCTCCCCGGCCCCTGTGATTTGTTTGTTGAAGAAACTGGGTTGTTTGTCCTTTAGAGCAGAGAATCTCAAATGGGAATGATCTCCCTCCCCCACCTGAGGATATTTGACAATGTTGGGAGATATTTTTAGTTGTCATAATGTCGGGGGGTTGGTGATTACTGGCATCTAGTGGGTAGAAGCTGAGGATGCTGCTAAAATCCTACAGTACACAGGGCAGCCCCCACCCCCCCCACCCCCCGCAAAGAATTATCTGGCCTAAAATGTTGATAAGTCCTGAGGTTGAGAAACTCTACTATAGAATTTCCCATAGTGTGAATTTTAATTATTTCTTCTCCCTGGTGCCATTTAACTTACTTCTCTGTTCCTTGTGTTTTCTATGATGTGTTAAAGCTTGAGTTCTGGTCAGATTCAGATCTGGATGTTTTTTCTTTTTAGTCAAGGCTACATCATATGCAGGCAACATATTTTCATTAAATATATAGTCACTGGTGGTCTCTCTTTTTGTGATATTATTGGTCATCAATCATTGCCTGTATCCTTTCATTTATTAGTGATTGCAAAATAGTGATTCCCAGTTCTGTCATTCCTTCCTTACTTGTATTGAGAAGAATTACATAAAGACAAGTTTGATGTCAATTACTTGTTTACCTTGAGGTTCATGTAGGAAAGGATATTTTCCCTATCTTTTCAAAACAATGAGTTCCCTGTGGCATTCTCTAACAGTGATCACTGAAGTTTTATTTTTTGTTTTTCTTTTTTCAGTGTAAATATAATTGATGCATTTCAAATTAATCTTCTTACTGATACTCGCATTGTCCCATGTTTGGCCAGTAGCAACTAATTCAAGTTGGCTCCCAAGACCTTTTGACAAAAACTTTTTTTGTATTCTTCCTGGTGTGATACAATGTCACAGGGTTGTCTTACCTATTTCTTACTCCGGATTTAGACATACTACTTCTCCAAGCAACCCTGGTTCCTTTGGGTATTTAGAAAGTACAGTGTGAAAAGTAGGAATGTTTATTGTCATTGGATTCATCATTGCTTCTGGATCTTTTCAGTAGACCAAACTAGGGATATGTACATATATATTTATATATGTGTGTTTGTGTTTATGTGTATGTTATATATAAGGAGAAAACCAATTATTAGTGCATACAGATACTTCTAAGTAAAATTCAGGTATACAGGGTTTTACTTCATCAATTTTATATCTATGATCCTTCCTGCACACCAGTTCTCAGTGATACCATAGTTTTTCATTTGCTTTATTTCATGCTGCATACACAACAGACTTAGTCATCAAGATGTTTGCAATAGTTCTTACCTGTGTGATTGTGTCACCAACTGTATATATAGTTAGGTTCATTGTTTGATTTTATTTTTGATTTTTAGAGATTCCCCTTTTCAATTGGATTTTGTGCAATATCGTCATGATTTCCAAGTCTCATCTATAATATGAGGCATACTCAGAGGTATTTGGTTTTACCCCTGTCGCCTCGCCATCCTGTTTCCTCCTTTCTCATATGTAGCATTTGAAAAAAATACGGTTTATCCTTGCACAGGGTTTTTTTTTTTGAACTTTTAAAAAAAATTTTATTATGTTAGTCACCATACATTACATCATTAGTTTTTGATGTAGTGTTCCATGATTCAATGTTTGCGTATAACACGCAGTGCTCCATGCAGAACGTGCCCTCTTTAATACCCATCACCAGGCTAACCCATCCCCTCACCCCCCTCCCCTCTAGAACCCTCAGTTTGTTTTTCAGAGTCCATCGTCTCTCATGGTTCGTCTACCCCTCCGATTCCCCACCTTCATTTTTCCCTTCCTACTTTCTTCTTCTCCTTCTTCTTCTTCTTCTTCTTCTTCTTCTTCTTCTTCTTCTTCTTCTTCTTCTTCCTCTTCCTCTTCCTCTTCCTCTTCCTCTTCCTCTTCCTCTTCCTCTTCTTCTTCTTCTTCTTCTTCTTCCCTTTTTTTAACATACAATGTATTATTTGTTTCAGAGGTACAGGTCTGTGATTCATCAGTCTTACACAATTCACAGCGCTCACCATAGCACATATACCCTCCCCAGTGTCCATCACCCAGCCACTCTATCCCTCCCACCCACCTCCACTCCAGCAACCCCCAGTTTGTTTCCTGAGATTAAGAGTCTCTTATGGTTTGTCTCCCACTCTGGTTTCATCTTGTTTCATTTTTTCCTCCCTTCTACGCTCCTCTGTCTTGTTTCTTAAATTCCTCATATCAGTGAGATCATATACTTGTCTTTCTCTGATTGACTTATTTCGCTTAGCATAATACCCTCTAGTTCCATCCACGTCGTTTGTTGCAAATGGCAAGATTTTGGTGGGTTTTTTCTTTTTTCTTTTTGATGGCTGCATAATATTTCATTGTGTATATATATCACATCTTCTTTATCCATTCATCCGTTGATAGACATCTTGGCTCTTTCCGTGGTTTGGCTATTGTGGACATTGCTGCTATAAACATTGGGGTGCATGTACCCCTTTGGATCACTACATTTGTATCTTTGGGGTAAATACCCAGTAGTGCAATTGGTGAGTCGTAGGGTAGCTCTATTTTCAACTTTTTGAGGAACCTCCATACTGTTTTCCAGAATGGCTGCACCAGCTTGCATTCCCACCAACAGTGTAGGAGGATTTCCCTTTCTCCACATCCTCACCAACATCCGTCGTTTCCTGATTTGTTAATTTTAGCCATTCTGACTGGTGTAAGGTGGTGTATCATTATCCTTGCACAGTTTTTTGATACCAACAAATATGTGTGTGCTTTCATATCTACATATCCCTCTCTTTTCCGGTATACAATAGTATACTATACACATTTTGATCTACCTGGCTTTTTTCACTTAATCTATCCTGGCTTTTGTCCATGGTGGTGCACAGAGAAAATCCACACTCCTTTGCACAGCTGCATAGCCCACCATTGTGTGGGTTTGCTTTAACTTACTCAGCCTGCCCTCTTGGTGGACGTGATGTTTTTCATCTTTTACTTACTAGGAATAGTGCTATATGGAATAGCCTTGGGCACTCTTAAATTCATTTGTCTTTTCCAACTTTATGAAAGTTAAAAGTATATATATAATGTGACTCTTTTTATGAGGAAAAAGAGGGATGTCTGCAAGCTGTTGGGATGAACTGAGCTTTGGGACAGGAAAGGGAAATTAGACTTGGGAAAAATGGAGACGAGCTTTTGGGTGGAGTAGACATTCTGCCTTCAAGTAAAAGGCTTAGGAAGGTTGGTGGAGTGTAGGTTTCCATGAACTGTATTGCCAGGCCAAGGGCTTTCAATCTTCTACTTCAGGGTAGGAGTTGGCAACCTTTTCCCCACAAAGGACCCAGATTGTAAATATTTAAAGCTACCATCACTGTTGGGACTACTGAAGTCTGCTGTCAGAGTACAAAAAGCAGCCACAGAAAATTCATAAATAAATGAGTGGGGCTGTGTTCCAAGCAAACTAGATTTATGGGCCCTGAAATTTGGATTGCATGAAGTTACCATGTATTATGAAATAGAATTCTTAATTTTTTCCCCGACCATTTAAAAATGTAAAAATCATTCTTAGCTTATTTGTCATAGTTTGCCAACCTCTGCTCTGGGCATTTGGGAGCCATAGAAAGTTCTTGGGCCCAAGGAGGACCTGCTCAAAAGGATTATCAACAGTGGATTAAAGAGGGCTCAGTCAGAGGGAAAGAGCCCAGGCTGTTCAGGAGGCTGCTGATGATCTCAACATGGATGTAATTTGAAGGTGTCTGTGGGAGTGGATTTCTTCTTTTTTTTAATTACCTGAGATTAGAGAATTATTGAGAAGCGATGCCTCATTTTATTGTTTGATAGGGAATTTGCATTTATTTATAAAATTTGTACTCTCTAATCTCCCATTGGTTATATACAAAGAGAGCACCAAACTCACCATCATGGTGAGGGTTTAGGGCGGAGTCCTCTCATTCCTGCCTCTATTTCCCACCCTCACCCCGTTGAGAAACCCAAGATTGAGCCCATTCACCAACGAGCCTTTTGTGTCAGCTGTCTTGTATCTCTCCTTTCCTGTGACATTTGCAGCTAACTATTGAGAAAATGGTATTTTGTTTGTGAGAGGAAAATCAAAGATGATATAAATGAAAAAATGCATTTTCATATAATGGAAATTATTAGAGCAACTTTTAAAATGTCACTGCAGATTAATGCAGACAAGAAGGAGCTGAATATATTAGAAAGTAGGTCAAGTTATCTCATGTTTATGAATGAGGTGAATTAGAGTGCAGGTTTAAGGTTTATAAAATTGTGTGATACTATGGCTTATATGAATTACCCTAGCCCAAATGATATTATAACAAAATATAATTAAAATAAATTGAGTTTGTTTCTTTATCCTGTGTGGCTAAGTATTTTATACCTAATATTTTATGAATTTAATAAACTAGTAAAAGTGATGAGCTTCTTGTTATTGCTCACATTTCCTGTACTAGACACAGAATCGACTCTAGGGAGTTGAAGCTGAAGTAGATTGAATCCAGGGGATGAGTGCTTCCAGAATCCTTGGAAGGTGTGGAGGAGGAACTGGCTCTAGGTTAAGCCTCTAGGATACCCCCTACCCCCAGAACCATTTTCTCCTACTAGACTCGGGAGAACTGCCGTGGCTGTTTGCTGCTGTGGGAAGCTATTGAATTAGAAACCCACTCTATGGGCTCCAGCTTCTGTACTGTGCCTCCTCTGCCAAGAGACCTTGCTTTTTGTGGATACCCTTACGCTCTGCCTTTTTTACCCCATGACTCCGTTCCAAATCAAAGTTCCCTGTGAGCCCATTTCATTGGTGGAGAGTCTGTCCTCTTGGGCTCCATAGCAGCAAAGGAGTCTGGGCAATATATCCAGCCTCTGCCTGCTACAAGCGAGCCAATCCCCTGTGTTTGCCTCCGTTTTCATTTTCAGGAATTGCTGCTTCAGATATGCATGCTACCACAGGTAGGTATTTGAAGGACAGAGTATCCGAATCTCCCCTCCTTGGATACAGAGGATACAGTTTGATAGACTTGCACAGTGATAATAGTAACAGGTGTAACAAGTACCATGCCTGTGCTACTAGTTAACTTGTATTCGTTAACAGTGTTACTGCTGACATAAAGAATTTGGTAAGGAAACATTTGCCATTTTGGAAAGATCTTTTTGGGGGTTGGAATTAGTGTCATCCTAGGAAAGGAACACCTGTGGATGAACAGTTAAAAAGTTCAGTGATGGTGGAATCCAGGCCTAGAGAACATATTGTCTCCACAAAGGATAGTAGGTCAAAGTCTTGTCCTGATCATCCCTGACTTGAGCATTGGTGGCACTAAGCCAAGTGCAAGGGCAGTGGTTAGGCTTTTGTTCACCATAGCATTGCCGCCTGAGTTCCTTGCTGTTGGATTCTTCGATGAGTGTTTAAGTGGGTACCCCCTTTCCATCTGGTTGGGAGCAGTCATGCACAAGTGAGGAACTAGATGTGGTCATTGATTCTGAAATTGGGCAGACATGGGTTCAAGTCTGAATTCCACCACCGACTAGATTTATAGATATTAGCGACATTTGCTTTTCTGTCCCTGTGTCTTCTGTTTGGAATGGAGTTAGTGGTAGTGTTCGGCACAGGCCTGGCACATGGCTGGTGATCCGTGCTGGGCTGCGACTCTGTGTGGAGACACGACCATCAGTGATTGGACTGCCCTCTGCCACCTTCTCATCTGCTGATGCATTTTCCACGTCGTTACGCTACTTCGGTGTCTGCACAGCTGTTAACTTTCTCATCCTTGGCCATGGGTCCCTTGGATGTTGCTTCTCTTCTGTGCTTTGTGTGTGTGTGTGTTTGTGGTCCTTCTCCTGCCCTTCGAGCACCCTTGGATTTCTCCCAAGACTCTCTCTCCTCCAGGGGAAAAATCTTTCTAAATGCTTAATAGGCATCAGAACCATCGTGCGGTCACAGAAGTCATGGTACGTTTTTATTTGTCATTCAGACATCTAGAGCTCCTCCTGAGACTTGAAAGGCTAATGGCAGGGTGGCCCATCTGTGTGGCCCCTCCTCCTTAATGAGATTACTGATGCCATTTCACTGATGGTTTTCCACTAAAGTGATCGTAATTCCATTGCCTTTGCATGTTTTTTCTTGGCTTCATCTCTCCTTTGACTTCCCCGCAGTACCTAATGTAAGTGGGTGGCAGTAGTTGGGAGCATCTGGGCCTCTATCCTTCAGCAAGCCTCCAGAGTGGCCATCTATTAGTGGAGTTTTAGGAAAACCTAGGGAATAATGAAAGGAGCAAAAATATCCTTCCACACCATTGTGTGCCAAGTGAGTTTCTATAAGTATTTCTCATTTGATTTTTACCTATAATTTGGTCTTCATCCCTTCGGGTTTATTTGACCCCTTTGTGGCGCTGACCTGACTCCCTCTGGGCCCTGCACACATGTGTGTGCATGTGTGCCTCCCTGTCCCTGGGTGGACCCGCTATCCCGCTCTTTCTGAGTTAACTGTCAGCACTCCATTGGCAGCGGGCCTCACACAGTATGTAAAGTGGAATCACGTCCTACTGTGACATGTGACAGCAAGAACCAGTCTCTGAACGGCTGTGAGCAAGTATGTCTTTTTTTCTTCCTCTTTAACCTCAAAGACCTTGATCTTGAGCTGCTAATAATTTTGTGCAAACCCTGTCTGGCATTTTTGTTAAGCCCTTGCCCAAGACTTGAGTGACCTGTTTAATGTGTATTTGAAGATTGGTGTTTGTGTTAAAAATTAGGTTGTGCTGTCCTCCTCCCCACCGCCCCCCCCCCCCCGCCCCCGCCGCCATCTAACCAACTCATCCAATAAGCATTTATTGAAGATCTACAAAGTACCAGGCATTCTGCTGGATGTTGGGGGCATTGTTGCCAGCAAGGTGGAGATGGAGAATACTGAAAATAGTTGGTGCAGAGGGTTTAAGAGAGTTGAAAGTAGATCTTGTAATATCTAGCAAGGGGTATAGACTTTTTCCTAAGAAGAGTCAGAATCCTTTAAATGGTTAAAGCTGAGTAGGATCTAGTCTGATATCTTTAGGAAGGCCACTGAGTGAGATGTGAAGTACATATTCAAGGGCACTAAGAGTAGAAGTGGGGAGCCCAGTGGGAAGCTGTTGCAATAATTTGGGCAGGAATGGTGGTATTCTGTGGCAGAAGAAGAGGACAGATTGAGAGATTCTTAGGAGGTGGTGGTCAGGACTTGGTGATTATCCAATGTGGGAGTGCAGGAGAGGCTCATGTCAAGGATGACTCTCTCTGCTGTGGCCTTGGCAATTGGGTGGATGTTGGTTCTCTTGAGATAAGGCACACAGGAAGGGGAGCAAGTTTGGGAGGGGTAATGGCATGGGGAGAAGTGATGAATTTATTTTTGAGTAAGATGAAATTGATAGGCTCGTGAAAGGGCTTGAAGATATGATATAGACTTGGATAAGGAGCACAGGGGACAGATCTGTAGATCGGGTGGATGCAAGTCCCAAGAGCAGATGACATCCACCAGGCAAGGGTATACAGAAGAGGGAGTAGGAGAGAACTCACGGGCCATGAGGTTTAAGCAGGGAAGAGAGCCTGTGGAGGAGACTGAGCAGGAATGGGTCAGACAGATTGGGAGAATCTGCTAGTGTGGCCCCTGGTGTCCAGGGCGGTGCACAGAGGTAAGGACTGGAGTGGGAATGCCTGAACACCCTTGGCAGTGCTCATCGGAAGCCAGACGAGGAATACAGTGAGTAATTAGAGGTCTGTCAGTGTAGAGAACTCTTGCAGGAACAGTGGCTGTGTGGGAGAAGCTGGGGCAGTGCAACTAGCCTGCAGGGCTTGTGGGCATGAGCTGAGGGCATGTGGCTTTAGGGGTGGATGAAGAGTTAAAGAAGAATGCCCCTGTGTGCTTCATTCTTTCCATGCTTACTGCTCTGTTACACACCTTTTTTTTTTCTTTTTTTTTTTTAATATTTGGAAAACTCTCTTAATCCCAAACTTACAGAAATGCTGGAAGTACAGCCAAAGAATGGTTCCTTGAAGCATCCAATTATAAGTTGTTGGCCTAATGCACAATCACCTCCAATTACTTGTCCTGTAAAAGGACATCCTCGAACCTAGCCACAGTGCAATCATCAAAATTGCTACCATGTAATCCTAAGGCGCCCTCCACTTTTGCCAAATGTCCCTTGCAAGTCCTTTATAGCAGGACGATCACGTTCAGAATCATTTGTTGCGGTTACTTGCCTCGTGTCTTTTGTCTTCTTTAGTCAGGATAGTCCATGAGCCTGGCCTTGACTTTCAGGACCTAGATCCTTTTGAAGATGGAAGGCCAGTTATTTTGTAGTATATCCCTCCATTTGGGTTGTATCTTGACTCATGATTAAATTCACGTTTTGCCTCTTTGGCAAGAATATCACAGCCGTGATGCTGTGTGGTTTCTGCATACTGTCAGATGGCGTGCAATCTAGATGTGTCTTATGATTGATGAGGATCACATCATCCCATGATTCAGGTGTTGTTGGCCAGCTTTTGCCTCCGAAGAGGTGGCCCCTTCCCCCGACCCCCCGTTCTAAGGAGGTACTTTGGAACTAACTAGGTAGCCTTCTCATTTCTCCTCAGACTTTTATTTATTCATTGATTTTTATTGGTACAGACTCCTGTTTTCATATTGCATTCATTAAGCTATGTCCATTACTATCATTTTGGTGTTTAAGTTATTCTTGATTTGGCCAGTGGGAACCCTTTCAAACTGGTTTCTGTGTCCTTTTGCCACCTCCCCATCATTCTTCGGGCAATTCTTGACTTTATAAGATGTGCCATGTTTATTAAAACTTGCTTTTGCTCATCCCTACAATCAGTCCTTTCTCAGTGGAGCCCTAGTAGTTTTTATTAGAGAAAGGTAATTTGAAGCCAAGATCTGGGCCCTAAGTGTGCTCCTTGGTATTAGGATAGCCTCAATCCCAGGGCTTCTCAGTGGGCAGAGCTAGGGAATATATTAGATTCTTGTTATTCACAGTCATTATGTTCTACAGGGTCTCAGGGACAAACATGGAACCATTGCTTTTAGGGGAAATACAGGGCCAGGTGCTTGCCAGTCTCTGGTCACAACGTTACCTTGTTTTATGTGTATCTCTATTTAAAGATACCATATATAATATATATTGTTGATTCACTGACATTGAACTGAACGGCCACCAGCACTTAGGCCTGCATGAAGTTTATCTAACATACTCATTTTCTCCCTGAGGCACATCTCAACCTCCCTGGGCTTAGGAACACTAGACAGTGTTCCACTATGCTTGGGCCATTTTAAACAGCTAAATCATCAACAAAACTGCAAAAATCAAACACTAAATAAACTGCAAAAAGGACACACTTGTTAGGCTGACAGCTGAAACAGAAAGGCAGAACGTCCTCTTGTTGGACCTCAGCTGGAACGTATACACTAGATAACTCTGTTTTTGTCACTTTGCTTGTGTCCACAAATAACCAGGAAAGTGCTGTTGGGGTTACAAATAAACTTTAGCAGGTAGGTGAATTTGCAAATACAGAATCTGCAAATAGTGGGGATTAACTGTGTGCCTGTCTTTGCATGCACAGCTGTGTCTCTGTGTCTGCATGTGTCTGTTCATCTATCTGTCTTGAAAACCATGAATTCACACCAATACTTGAAATTCCAGTGTAACACCGTGGACTCCCTTGTAGTTTTTCTCTGTTCTGGACCACTGTGGCATACCCGCCCCCCCGCCCCGCCCCACCTCTTGGCTGGCACCTACCTTACTCTTTCCCACATAATGACTTTAAAGCTGATTTCTTCTGGATGGGAAAGCTGGGGGCAGGAAGGGAAATGGATATAACTATATCTTATTATCCCATTTATATTCTCTATGCCATTTTAAGATAGGCTGATATTAAAATATTTATGAAGCCTCTTTTTCATCTCATAAGTAGAAATAATGCAAGTAACATCAGATTTGGGGAAAAACAATTTTAGAGCTGATGAATGGTGCAGGAACTGAAAACTGACTTTATAAATGGACTTAGGGCTGAGCCATGCCCTCTGGTGAAGAGAAACCCCTCCTGCTGTTCTGGGCTCAGGTGTGAATGGTAGGGGTTGCAAGTAGTTCCAAAGCCTTAGGAGTATGTCCTGCCTGAGAGACCCATTCTCTCAAGATCCTTGGAGGGATCTGCCTCCCTCAAGATTGTGAGTCCCTGGAGGGTAGGGACCGCATGTGAGTTAGTCATTCCTGTGTCACTAAAGCCTGGCCTACGAAGTGACTGGTGTACATTGGTGACATTGTTTGACTACAGCCCACCAAGCAGTTGCGCAGTCTTTGAAGGCCTTTCCTTGTCTTAGAATGTTCCTGATTCTTTCCCTTAAGTTTCTCTGGAAGCTCATCTCCCTCCTCCCTGTGGGAGCCTTCCAGGCTCTCACTAACCAGGGGGATCATTCTTGAAAGAGTGTCTGAAGGCTTGGGAGAGTTTTTGTAACCTAGTGCCTGAACATCAGCTTTGGAGTTGAACAAAGTTGCTTTGGATTTCCAGCTCTACCACTTACTGGCTGCATGGTCAGGAGCAAGTGGTGGACCTTATCCCGATCAGTTTAATAAACTGTGAGGTGGAAATGAGCAATAATGTCTGCCTCCCATGATTTTGGGAGGATTAGCTGAGGTAGTGTTTTGAAAGGACTTGGTACTGTAGCTGTACTTAGTCAATGTTAGCAAAGATGGTGGTGGTAGATCATTAGTGATTTGGCACTGGGTATGTCATCATCTTTTTTGGATCGTAGGCCCTTTCCCCAACTCGGTGATGAGCTCCTAATTGGGGTGGAGATCTGGTCTCCTATTTAGTGTATATATCTAACCACCTACCCCGGGTGTCCACCTACCCCCTCCAATCTAACATGGTGGTGTGCCCCTGGTAGGTAGTAGCTATCTTTTGCTTGGTCATTGAATGGACAATCCTCCCTCATGCTCACACCTCTCTGCCTGACCTAGTCTTGCTAGTAGAGCAATTTGCTTCCCTTTTGTCAGAGTGCTGGGAGATGCTGATTATTTTTTCCAACCTTCTTCTTCCCCCCCCCCCCTTTTTTTTTTTGATTAAGAATCAATACTCTGTATGATGTGGTCGATGTCATGGTCTGTGACTGCAAAGAAGTGTTGTTTTCTGGGCTTTCTCCTTAACACAAGCACTGTCCTTGGGTCCCTGTTGGACTTCTGAGGCTCTCTTTAAACAAAGAAGTGGCTGCACAATTACCGTCTGTTTTTACCCTCGAGAACAATGGCAACAAATGCCAAGAAGTTCTTTACCGGGTCAGCAGTGTGTTGTGTTTTATCTTTCAGCCCAGGGTCTTTATGGCAAGGAGTTGGAGCAACTGGATTGGGTCTTATACAACTGTGGCAGCCTGAGATGTAGTGGATAATGAATCTGCCTGCTCCTGAGACTTTTTTCCCCTCCTTTCCACCAGAAAAGCACTTTGTTAAAAATAAGTATGCTCTTTGAAACGTCTTCTCACTCTTTGGGACTGACTTATGCACTTAATAGGTGGTATCTACTGGGTGGATTTTATCAATATCTATTCTGTCATGCTGGGATGATTTTTTTATTATGTAGAAATGTTGGTAGAGTAAGGAGCCAGTCTTTGCTTTGACTGTTGAGCTCAAAATGATATTGTAGGGCTTATTACCCAGTTTCTTTCTTGAAGATTTGAAATCCATTGTCTGAGGTAGAACTGGAGAGAACTGTTTAGTTTTGCAAGAGAAATAACCAGTATTCAGGACGGTGTAGATGGTAGCAGGGGATATAGGCAATAGTAAAGAGCCAAAGCTCAGGGCTCAGACTTCTGGGTTCACATCCCGGCTCTGCCAATGCATTAGTTCTGTAACCATCGGTAATGTATTTGTTCTTTCTTTCCCTCAGTTTATTCACATATAAAATGGGTTTAATGGTTTTATTTTAGTACTTCATAGGGTTGTTGTAGGATAATTATGGAATACATAAAATGAAGAATATAGTAAACACTCAATAAATGTCTATCGTTGGTGCTTTTCCATATAATCTGTGCTACAAGGAAAGAGCAGAAATTAAAATTCCACTTTCATAAATATTTATAATGGTCAACTTACGCTCCAGTTCCTTTAAAGTAAGGAAAGCTGTGTATAGTAAGTGTTACATGGACAAGGGACCCTGTGTCCCACAAAACTACTTGTAGCTGACGTGGAACAAATGGAATTCACACATTTCTGGCAGGAATGTAAAATGGGTGGACAGTTTCTTCTGTTATTCATGCCCTACATTTTAATTTTAAAAATTGAACTCTCTTAATTCATAACTTCCACCATAAATTTAATGGTAGGAGGTATGATACAACTTAATTGTTTTTCAGATAGACTATTTGCCCAGCACCACTTTTTGAATAAACCTAACACCTATCATATGTCCCAGACATTCTACCCCTTGGTATTTACCCAAGAGATTCTATAAGCTATGTCCTTACAAAAGACTCGTACGCAGATTTCAAAGGTGGGGCAAAGGGCATATGCACCTGTTACTCTGAGCTGTATTGATAGTAGTCCCAAATTGGAAACCTCAAATGTTCATCTACATGTGAAAGGATCAGTAAATTATGCTGTGTCCCTTCAAGGGAATATGACTCCATTATAAAAAGAAATAAACTATTGGTGTATGTAGCAACATGGGTGACTTTCAAAATAATGACGCTGTGTGAACAAAGCCAGACCCACAAAGTACGTGCTATATGATTCCTTTCAGGTAAGATTCTAGATACTGCAAACTAGTGAATGGTGAGAGGAAACAGATCGCTGGTTGCCTGAGGACAACAGAAGGGGACAGTTGGGAATGAGGGCTTACCAGGGGGTATAGGAAAACCTTGGGAAAGTTATGGGTATGTTCATTATCTTGATAGTCATGATCATCTCACAGGTGTATACCTACATAAAAATTTATATCTTTAAATATGTATATTTTATTGTCAATAATGCTTTAATAAAAATGTTTTTTAAAAATTGGGCCTACTGTATCAAATAACCAGTACATTCGCTCAACTGTCATAGCATGACATTCATCAGCTAGCTTATAGAACATTTGCTACATTGGGGCGCCTGGCTGGCTCAGTTGCTGGAGAATAGGACTCTTGATCTCAGGGTTTTGAGTTCAAGCCCCACGTTCGGTGTGGAGCATACTTAAAAAAAATAGGGGGTGTCTGGGTGTCTGTTTAGCGTCTGACTCTCGACTTCGATTTCAGCTCAGGTCATGATCTCAGGGTCGTGAGATGTAGCCCTGCATCGGGCTCTGCACTGGGAGGGGAGCTTCCTTGAGAATCTCCCTCTCCCTCTGCCTCTCTTCCTTTTCTTTCTCTCTCTCTAAAAAAAGAAAAGAAAAGAAAAATATAAAAAAACCCAGAGGTTTTTAAAAAAGAACACTTGCTAAATTGTTCATAAGCTGTTTTGTCTTCTTTGGGAATTTATAGTGCCTTATTAGAATTTTTTGGAATAATATGCCCAAGAAAATTTGAACTGATAACTTTTCTTTTGATCAAATGCCCTGTGCCAGGTAAAAGCATTTGCATTACTGCATTGACCTTATAATGAGCCATTACAGCATGTGAATGTTGTAAAATTTTCTACACAGACTTTTGATTTTGCTGCTTAGAATTCTAAAGTAGGGGCACCTGGGTGGCTCAGTCATTAAGCATCTGCCTTCGGCTCAGGTCATGATCCCAGGGTCCTGGGATAGAGCCCCACATTGGGCTCCCTGCTCTGCGGGAAGCCTGCTTCTCCCTCTCCCACTCCTCATGCTTGTGTTCCCTCTCTTGCTGTCTCTCTCAAATAAATAAAAATCTTATTAAAAAAAAAAAAGAATTCTAAAATAGCCTCTCTTTCTGGTTTTCTCTTTATTCCCTTTCCTTCTCTCCACCCCACCACCCTACCACCTTGCTGCTCAAAAGAACATTTCCTCCTCCACTGTACAAAGAGATACAAAGGAAACCACCTTATTTGATGTGACCAGACTTAAAATTTAGTTTGTCAAAATTAGTTTAATTACGCTTGTAATTAGTTTGGCAAAAGTCAGTTAAAAGTGAGGATCACAAAATGTTTTAACCTAAAGCATGCATATTTAAATTTGGACTTAAAATACATACAGGTCTTGAAGAAACTTCTCTGATGTGTGTATAACTGGAGTTCTGGAGCATCTTTCCATCATGAGCCACTCCCACACTGTGGAGTTCATGATTTGCAGTTTGGAGTTCTTTATTTTTATTTTTGTTTTATTACTGAAATATGATGACCTACAATGTTAGTTTCAAGTGTACAGCCTATTATTTCTACCTCTTAATCCCCTTGATCTGTTTTGCCCATCCCCTGCCCACTTCCCTTCTGGCCACCATTAGTTTGTTCTCTGTATTTAAGACTGTTGGATTTTTTGTTTTTTATTTTTTTTTTTAAAGATCTTATTTATTTATTCATGAGAGACAGAGAGAGACAGAGAGAGAGGCAGAGGGAGAAGCAGGCTCCCTGCTGAGCAGGGAGCCCGATGCGGGACTCGATCCCAGGACCCTGGGATCATGACCTGAGCCGAAGGCAGATGCTTAACCATCTGAGCCACCCAGGCGCCCTGTTTTTGTTTTTTAGATTCTACATATAAGTGAAATCAATTATATGGTATTTATCTTTCTGTGACTTACCACTTAGCATAATATCCTCTAGGTCCATCCATGTTGCATATGGCAAGATCTCTCTCTCTCTCTTTTTTGGTTGAGTAATATTCCGTGTGTGTGTGTGTTTGTATGTGTGTATGTGTGTGTAGATGTATAGTTAGGGTTTTTTTTTAAAAAATAGAGTGTGACTTGAAGAGATGTTTGAGAAGAAGAGTATAGATCCCTTTTGTGTTTTTTAAGAACATTCTCTCAACTCATTGACTGGCCCTCACCTCCTTTGGCAGCAAGTGTCTTTTTTAGCAATTCACCAAACATTTTACTAAATTTTTACTCAAAAGCAAATCTTTTGTGCTCATATTTCATTGGTCTATATCCTGTTTAAATTATAAATATATAATAAAAATGGCTTGAACAGATTGAGGAACATTCTGTATAGGTCTACCCCTAAATGATAGGTGTATATCCCCTGCAGAGCTGTTTTAATTTGGCACATTGGGAGTAAAATGACTATGACTGTCCACTGCATATACACATTGTAGCAAACTATAGATCACTTCTAAAACCAGAATTTAAAGACAGTACAATTCCCTAACATTTGGGTGGATTTTCTTTCAGTCTCTTTTGTGTATGTGCATGTTCGTATGCAGCTTATATTATTTTGTATTTTGCTCCTGAAATCAGTGATGAATGTCCTCAAAAATAAATACTTGTGCTTATCTCTAATTATTTCCTTTCAATAGACTCCTAGAAATCAAAGTATCGCTTTAGATCCTATTTAAGACCCTTAAAGAATATTGCCATATTGACTGCCAAAAACCCTGTACCTCCTATGGAAGGAAATGTGTGTTTCACCGTCTCTCTTGCCAGAATGATGAGTGCTTGTATCCCTGCTAACATGATAGAGAATATTTTGTTTGGGTGTGTATTTTGAAGGCATTATTGAAGATGAACTTTTTTTCCCTTTTTATTTCCTTGCCATTTATGTTTTTCTGTGAAAAATCTGTCACTCTTCCTTACCCATTTTGTATTAGGATATTTCATTTTCTGGATTTTTTTAAAGCTCTAGCCGGTACCTTTCTAGTAGATAGTAACTTTTTGTCAAGCTACAGATACGTTTTCAAAGTTCATTGCCTATCTTCGGACTTAACAATATTTTTACTTTTTATATTGTAAAATATCCTCGTGATTTCTTACTTGCATTGTTTTTAGTCTGACTCAGGCAAATGGCATAAGTCTTACTGTTTTATGCTTTTATTTTGTAAATACAGCTCTCAATTCATACAAATTTTACTGTAGTCTATAGTATGAAGTTTGATTTAACTTAATTTTTTTTTTCAGATCAAATTGCCCAGCACCACTTGTTGCATAGAGTTATGATGAAGCTTCTTTCACACAAGAACATTCTGTATGCACTAGACATTGTGTCTGTTTCATTTATCTGTTTATCTCATACCAGCACGAGGATGTAATCAAATTATATTTTTATTTTTGAGGATGTAATCATTTTAGCTTTATTGTTGGTCTTACTGTCAGGTGAGCAAAGTAACATTTTTTGCAACATTTTCATTACTATTTTCAGCATAGTTTCTTCGAAGTAACTGTTTCTAGGTGGGTTACCTACCCCAGGCTTCTGGTGGTTTGTAGGTTTCTCCCACCTTTTCATCTCCCTGGCTAATTTCACTGGAAAACCTCTGTGAGTTCGAGGGCCTCCACCTTCCCACCTCTCACATGGACATCTGTCGCTTATGTTCTTAACATCCTTACACTCAACCTTTACTAAAAAAAAGATGCTTTTTGCTGCTGCTTTTTGGTCTAGTCCGAGTTGCCTCATTAATCTTATTTTCATAGAAAGTACCTGATGAATAATAATTACTTTGTCAGAAGAGCAGTGTCAAGATTGCATGTTCCCGTGGCCTGTGTGGTCATTGCCATCTGGACGGGCTGTGGCAGATGCTAAGTGTCCCTTGAGTGGGTGTCCTCACGTGGGGTATCTATAACTGCTCAGGAAAGGAGACAGGGCTGTGGAGTATTACGTGCCATAAAATGTCTCCGTTGGGGTGCTGAGTTGAAAGTAAGGCTTCGTGAGACTCTGATTGTTTAGACTGTTGGTTTATAAATCAGATTGCACAGGCGTTCTCAGGAGTGGGGTCAGCTGCTTTCTTTCTAGCCTGTCAGCTTCCTGCATTTGGAGAAAACTGTACAGCAGCTGAAATGTGTCAGACGAGAAAGCAGAAGTTAGCCGGGCCGAGTGCATTTGCCCCCTCTGTATCATGGATGAGGCCAGAGGAGCTGCGTGAAGGTGACTACAGTGACTTGCAGCCCATCCTTGGCATGTTCTCCCTCTGGAACCATCCCTTGAATTCTTTTTGGTGATCGCTTCCAGGTTTTGGCTGCTCAGTCTGCTCTCTCCCCTGGCTAAATGACACTGACATTTCCCCTCCCTGACCCATGATGCAGAGGTACCCACTTATCAGTGACTGCATGTTTATAGAGATCTAACGGAAGCTTGAGGAAAGAAGCAATAGAACTATACCACAAGCAGGGGGGTGCGCTGGCTTCTCTCCCCTTCGTCATGCCTCTGCGAGCAGCCCTGTTTGGACTGTCCCACCTGGATCAGACATAGCCACAGCCCTGGCTGCCACATGGCCCTCTGACTGCTGACCCGCCTCCCTGTCTGTGTGAAGTGTCTGTCCCACAGAGTGGGTCTCCAGTGGGGTTTCCTTTCAGGGTAGTTGGCTGGAACTTGGAAATCAAATGTGTGGGGGGAGAGGAGTAGATTGTAGTGCTGAAGATAGACAGGAAGGAATGGAAACCTTCTATTTAGGGGAGGCATCTAATGATACTAGGAACAGAGTTGGCCGTCTTCCAGATGAAAAGTCTTTTCTGGGGGTAGCTGGGTGGCTCAGTCAGTTAAGGGTCTGCCTTCGGCTCAGGTCATGATCCTGGGGTCCTGGGATTGAGCCCCACATTGGGCTCCCTGCTCAATGGGGGGTCTGCTTCTTCCTCTCCCTCTGCTGCTCCCCCTGCTTGTGCTCTCCCTCTCTCTCACAAATAAATAAATAAAATCTTAAAAAAAAAAAAAAAAAAAGTCTTGAAGGAGGTCCACTCATCCAGGCTAGTTGTCTCCAGTGATTCTTCAGATATACATTTCCCTCTTTAGCAATGACAAAAGTTGCCCAAGACCTTGAGAAACAGTTTTGCAGACTTATATTTAACTTGAAACTTAACTTGAAAGTTTCCTCCTACTCCTTCATCCACATTTTGTTTAGATATTCTGATGGGTTTACATCCAACTTCACGGACTATTTTCTGGTACAAGATTTGAAAATTTTTTAAATGTCATTTCTCTTCCCACTCCCCAGCCTTCCCCACTGCCCCCATGGCAGAAAGACAGGCCTGTGGACATGGGCACCTTTTCCTGTGAGTTGATGACTGAGACCGTGGATCCCTAAGGTTGACAGAAGACTCAGTAGGAGTCGCCTGTTCAGAGGGCTTGGATGTGACCTTGTGAATTGCTTGTATGTTACAGCGCTTTGTATGCATCTTGGGGGCAGGGTTCTCACAGAGACCTAGAATTGCCCTGAGGCCCAGGGTGCTGATGCTGCTTGTCCTAATGGGTTGAGGGGACTTGAGTCTCCACCTGCCACTGGAGAAGGAGCAGAGTGCAGAGAGCTGGGTGAGTGAGACATTCAGCAGTTCCCTTCCTGCAAACACTGTACATAATGCTGAAGGTGGTTGTTTCTTAAGCCTAGAGAACTTGCAGAGGTGAAAGGGTTTTCTGATGCTCTCTGGTTGGTTTTCTCCTGATGTGTTTCGTTTTCAGAGTGAAACATCGTGCTGAAGACTTTGAAAACCTTTCCCAGATTTTTATGTGTAGAGAAGAAAGGTTGAGTTAGAAAATGTGCATTAAGATGGCTCCCCTGGAGTTGCTATTAAATGCACGAGTTAAACACTCAGCATATAAACTAGTTGACAGTATTGAACAGCTGAACTTTTAATTTTTGCAGAATAACCTGGAAAAGCAAATTAGCATTTCTAGCTGTGGCTTATACTGTGACCTGTTTTCTGTTCTCAGTTTGGATTATTATGTACCTGAATGCTAAAATGTTTGATTTTTAAACTGAGCATAGCCGTGAGTCTAGGTAAACATGTAGTATGTGTTGCCTGTGAATCTTTCTTGGGTGAGAGGTGTGAGGAAGGAGGTGCTGTGGGTTTTTCCTGACAAATGTCATTTAATTTCCATGTTTAATTTCCATGTTTGTGGCAACACACCTCTGTTCCTTTAGACAAGGATGAGAGAGAAATGGAAACCGTTGGTGTTGGCTTACTCCTAGTTGTAGCTTTTCTTAGCTCATCTTTGGTTTAGATGAGGTCACTCCTATGCCCCATTGTTCATTTATGATAGGTAAGTATATAATATTTTGTATGTTCATATTTCTACAGAAAGTATTTTTATATCAAGGTAGTTCTTGTGATAAGACTTCAACTTGACTTTACATTAATAACTGTAGTGGGTTGAAGAGTGTACCCTCCAAATTCATGTCTACCTGAAACCACAGGATGTGACCTTATTGGGAAACAGTCTTTGTAGATGCAGTTACTTAAGGATGGAGATGAGGTCATACTAGATTAATCCAGTGACTGATGTCCTTATAAGAAGAGGATAGGGCACAGAAGAATGCCATGTATAGACAGCTCAAAAAGACAAGGAATTGTTCTCCTTAGTGTCTTCAGGGAGAGATTGACCCCCCAGCAACTCTTGATTCCAGATCTCTAGCTTCTATAACTATGGAAACATTAATTCCTATTGTCTTAAGATACACATTAAGTGGTAATTTTTTTTATGGCAGCTTTAAGGAACTAATAGAGCAACCAATACAGAGTGGCGAAGATTGAAGGTTGACCTCAGCTTAAGGTGCTCTGATTTGAGCAAGGTTTTAAACTACAGTGTTTATAATCAAGGCAGTAAAATTTCCATATGCAAGAAGCTCATTTGGTGCACCTTCCATTTTAAGTTGGTCAACGTATCATAAAAGTTGAAGGAATGTCCATGGTCTTGTTCATTGTAATCTTTGGAAGTTGTGGGTGGGAAGAGATGCCTGTTGTCATTGTTGTTCTAGCAGAGTGAATTTGCAAATTCCTTAAACCTGCTTCCTGTCACACCTTGGGACTTATGGGGTTGATTGGGTCTCTTAAGTACTTATTTGTTCACATGATCAGTGCTCAAGGACTCAGGCTAGAGGGTCAACCAACAAATTGAAAACCCTGCCAAAGGTGCAGGATGGCTGTGCAGCAGTGTCCTTTTGAGTCTTCAGTGGGAAAGACAACATTTGAGGCACAATAAGCTGCCCCATGTTAGTAGACAAGGAGGAAGGAAGTCAATGCGCAGTTACTGAGAGCAAGGGGAACAGTGTCTTTAAAAGGAGAAGGGACTCTTCTGGTCAGTAGAGATAAAAAATGTAGTATCTTGCTGACATTGATTCAACCACCCTGTGTGCCCCAGCCCCATATTCTCAATGTATGTATACTGGAAGCTTTCATTGACATAGTTCAGGTTCTCCTGCTGTGAAAGTCAGCTATGCGGCTATTATATGTTCACCTGAAATGGTTGTGGAGGTACTTAAATGATGGGCAAGTGTTACCAAGATGATGCAGTCTAGCACTTCAACATGATGCACTTGGGGTTGTATTTCTTGGGACAAGAGCCCTCTTACTTTCTGTGACGATCACCCTGACCACAGAGGACCTGGCTCAATATAACAGAACCTCTTGTTTCCATTATTAGGTGTTCGAAAGGAATGACCACATCTGGAGATTGCACCACACGAAATTTCTAGCTAATTCTAGAAGGGAGACTCTTACCAGATGAGGGTCAGGACGTAGAGCCAGTTTGGAATGGAGAATTACTCTCTGCTAGTTTCAGATATCACGTATGTCCGTTCAGGAAAACCTTGCTGTTGTCCCGAAGAAAACCTCTTCTTTCATCCTTCCTAGGAGGCACCATACATGAGCCAGGCTTCTCTTGGTCTGTTTGGGGTAAACGCTGGAGTGTTACTGTCCTTCCTCTCCTCCCCCCATCTTTTAGATGTAAACTCTACCAGGCATTACTGACTTGATGTAATCTAGTGTTCTTTGTGTTCCTGTGATTTGGAGGCATTGGTATTCTTAATGTGGAAATGATGATTAGTCTTAATTTGGAAACTGAAAATCAGAAAGTTAAAATAATTTACTCAAGGTTATACAGTTAAAGTTAGTAGGGACTTCTTAATGGGCCCGGAAGGAAAGAAATGGAAGAGTGTGTGAGTGAATGATGATGTGCGTGTGTCTGTCAAGCTAGGGGAATTTTTTTCTGATGGTTTCTGATTTCAGCCATTTGCAACTTTGAGAGGACTCTTTCAGGACCAGAGGGATTGGGGCGGGGGGTAGCCAGCATCCAGTCTCCATTCAGTCTGGCCTGTTACAATGAGGGCTGAAGAGTGATAGGTTTTTCCTTATCTGTTGAACAGGTGCCCCTTCATATACACGAAGGGAATGCAGAGAAAGCCATGGCTCCTTTCTTCTTTTCAACAATGTAATTAATAACACAGATTAAATAGTATAGAATTAGGTAATCTGTTTACTCAAGAGTTTTATGTATCCTGTTCTTTTTTTTAATTATGTTATGTTAATCACCATACATTACATCATTAGTTTTTGATGTAGTGTTCCATGATTCATTGTTTGCGCATAACACCCAGTGCTCCATGCAGAATGTGCCCTCCTCAATACCCACCACCAGGCTAACCCATCCCCCCACCCCCCTCCCTTCTAGAACCCTGTTTGTTTTTCAGAGTCCATAGTCTCTCATGGTTCGTTTCCCCCTCTGATTCCCCCCCTTCATTTTTCCCTTCTTGCTATCTTCTTTTTTTTTTTTTAACAAATAATGAATTATTTGTTTCAGAGGTACAGGTCTGTGATTCATCAGCCTTATACAATTCACAGCGCTCACCATAGCACATACCCTCCCCAATGTCTTATCACCCAGTCACCCCATCCCTCCCACCCCCCACCATTTATGTATCCTAGTCTTAAAGTGAAGACAAGTAGTGTGTCCCCATCTAACACATACACTCATTCAGTTGTCTTATTTAATACATAAATTGATTTTTTTTTTTTTTGCCTGTGTCAGTGATAAAAGAGACAAAAGGTTCCTTAGTCCTGCACTGTATCATGAGCAATCTAACTTTATCTTAATAAAATGAGATGTAGTTTGGGTTTCTCTTGGGCCAGTTCTGTGTCCTTAATAACCCCATAAGCTGTCCACATAGCATCCATCACTGCCCAGACCAATTGGTGGGAGGCCTTCGATGTTGCCCATTGCCTACCCTGCACAGCTGGCCCTGAGTGCCAGCAAGCCTTTCTCCAGCTGACAGGGCTAATCAGGATGATCCATATGGCCTCTCCTCTTCATGGCACAATCACTAAGTGCATTTGCTTTCCTTGTATCCATATGGAGCGACTGTTTGAATGGGCAGTGGAGATTTTAACTGAGTTCTCTGCTGATAAACCCATGCCAGAGTGGAAAAGAATTAACCATTATCATGCCAGTGGAAGCACAGCTCTTGAAGACAAAGGATCCCAGATCAGGTGAGTGTAGGTAAATAGTATAGCACTTGGGAATGTTTTCCAGAGGATTTTTCATTACTAAGGATGAAGGGGGCTATTGGTTTGAACACATGGGGAAAATAACTTATTTTCATTGAAAATCTCATAGTTTGTAAATCCAAAGAAAGCATCTTGTACACAGTTCACCGAGTGGTTGACAAATGGTTCCATTTACCAAAACCAAGTGTAAATTTGTAAATGAGCTTTTGCTGGCTGTGTTGTTCAGTTCATGGTTGTAAGTTCACTCTGTGGTTCATACGTGAAATACTAGACGTGGAATGTAGATGTATCTTAAGTCTAAGTCATAGCCAATCCACATTAACACCATTTGGTGTAGACCATCAGCTCTGAGGTTACTGGTAATACTGATGTGGACAAAAATTCAGAATACATTTTCTTCTAGTCCTTTGTTTTGTAGCAGGTTCACTGCCATTATTAGGTAGCTTTTCATGGGATGTAAAACCTTTGGTTCTTACTTTTTCTTTTGAGGTCCTATGTTTCATTTGGGGGGTGAGAAGATACCTGGTAAGAGAGCAAAATATGAGGAGAGGGCATATGGACTCTGATTTTTGGAAGTACTGTTGATTTGTCATTTTCTCAAAGAGTGACCCATCAAGTTCATTGCTAATGTTAGATCTACCCTTAGTTGGTCTTTGTTGGGGATATTTTTGTAATTTTCCTGCCAACTGTATGAATGTGGAGATTCTGGATTCCCACTGTTGTCCTTACCACAGAGGGGAGTAAGGGGTCTGACACCTCAATGGGAGCCTGAGGATATACCTTAAGGGCCCCACTCCAAGTAGTTTCATAATAGAGCTGCATGAGAATTTTGTATTCCACTCAGAAATAATATATTGGTGTTGGTTTTAAATGGCCAGTTTAACCTTCAAGATCCAAGAAGATTGACCTGCAACTTTGTATACTCTTTGCCAATGGTCCTATATTTCCTTCTTTGTTCCCAAATGTGAAAAAAAGTGGTCTTTGATGGCTTGCAATATTACCTCTCTGATGGGTTGAAAAGTTACTGTGACACTGTAGGAAGTTTGTTGCTTCTCACCTCATAAAATAAGCCACCTCTGTCTTGAATGAATCCTCCTTTCTGTGACTGCACGGAAAGGTGGAAGGTTTTGGCCTAGGAAGGGCTGGAAAGAGGAAGCTCTCAAAGGAGGTAGGCTATGTGCACGTGCTGTTCTGCTGCTTTGTCTCCGAAACTGGTCTGATGAGAAGCATAAGATTTTCTCTTGGGGGGTGGGCGGCAGGGGTGGGGGGGAGAAGAGAGGAGATAACATATCACAGTTACGAGGGAAGAACAGAAATGGGTAAGCTTTGACAGTTTCCCTCCGCTGCTTTGTCAAGCTGTCTTGAGACACCCGAGTGCTGACAATTCCTCCGCAGTCCTGCGTGTAATGTCAAAAGTGTGTGCGTGGGCAGTTATGTACATAAGCACATGATGGGAGGGAAAACAAGAGGACTGACTTAAAAATAGTTAAAGACTAGAAGCACCACATTAATGTGACATCTACTGACCAAATAGGAGAAAAATAAAATCCATAAGGCAGCTGAGAAAGATGAAGCCCATCTTAATCAGAGGCTGTTGTCTTGAACTACTGGAGCACAGTGACCTGAAACCTGCTTGTACCAATAACCCAATAACACCCTTGATTGCTTTTTTCTTTTTTTTTTTTTTCATGGCTGCCTAAGGGAGACTATTGTCAGGTTTTTGGGGATAATTGGAAAATGCGGGAGTGTGTATTGTCATTGTGCTGGTCATCAAGGCTAATGCGGGGGGACCACTGGGGGCAGTATGAGGAGGACCCATCTGTAAATGTCATTGCTTGCATCTTGCAAACCACATAAAACCTGTGGGACTTAGCTCTTGACCAGCAGACGTGCATGATGGCCTTCAGACTGACTCAGGCCCCTGACCTACTTTTCTGGTTACACAGGCCTAAATGAACGGGTTAGGAGAGCTTTTCCAAGTTGGAGTCGTCCTGATCACAACTGGAACTCTTCAAAGTGCTGGCCTGTGGTGGTGCCTCTTACACTGGGGTATGGCCAGGCTTTGGTGGCTGCAGTGTAAGCTAAGGGTTTTTTACTATCCAAGACCTAATTGTACATTATTCATCCGTGTAATTGAATTAAAGGTGAAGAGGGCATAGGCTGTGGTTAGGACAAGGCCTGGGAGGAAATGCCTTTTGCCATGAGCTGAGCTTAGAGGTTTCAGCATCCATTCCATTAGAGCGCAGTGTGCTGGAGAGCCAGGAGGAAGCCAGCAGCTTCTGGGAGCAGCTAGGCTCCTGTGCCCTGGCAAGGGCAGGGAGAGGCCAGGAACTCCCACAGCATATGTTTGGGGGCAGCGGTGGGGGGGCGGTGGACATGGGCTGAAGCTGATGGGCAGGAAGGAATTTTAAATACAGCCACCTGTCTTCTCAAACCTTAGGACTCTTTCAAATCCAGCCAATCTGGGTTTCCCTGTCGCCAACCTGGCTTTCAGACTGGGCTCTGCTGATGTCATTTTGCTGGAGACTGCAGAGATCCAAGTGTGGGCAGATGGGAATGGATGCTGGAGGAAAGATGGCAGGCCACTCATGTATGAGTGGGCAGTAGAGGGAGGCCGGGGACATGGAGGCTCTAGGGAGGGTGGACCTGAATTCCCCATGAAATCCATTTGCATTCTGTGCTGAACAATGGGCAGATAGCACGTTCTCCCACATGCCAGAGGGTGAGTTTGCGAGCGCCTGTCTTCCTATAGCCCTTGCCTTCAGATCATTCATTCTCGTGGTTTTCAAGCACTTGGGATGATAATTTATATATATAAATGTGCATGTGAGGCATTAGCACATAAAAGACATTTTAATAGGAGCTGGTCAAGCATTTGTGTCAATTAGTCGATACACAGAATTTTTCAGAGCAACAATTCAGTCTAATATCTGATAGAATTGTGTTTTCTGTGGCTTAAGAAAATACAATTATCTTTGTTACTTTTCATCCATTTGAACAAATAATTTTTAAAAAGATGCTTAAAGTCCAGTTTGCTGGAATGATGCTATAGTTTGACATCTGCCAAGATGGGTACCTCACCCCCTGGAAGTTGGCAGTCAAAAGCCTGGGCAGGCCAAAGCGCTATTGACTGGAGTGTGGGAAATAAATGGATATACTCATTACTGCCCTTTATCATTTTCTTCCCTAATTCTAAAGTTCTTAATTCCTTGAGACAACTGAATACAAGTACTCGAGGCCAAAGTCTGCTTTCTCCCTGCTACTGGCAAGCTTGACAGCAAGGCTGAGCACCCACACATAAAGCTTTGGATGCTGGCTGGCCATTCTAAGATCACCTTGTCCTCACACAGGAGGAGAGGGAGACTCAGATGATAAATGTCTTGTCCAAGGACACACAGCTCTTAGAGGCCCATGTACTGCTACGTGGGAAGTCAAATGAGAGCTTTTAGTTGGATCAAGTATCTGTGGCTGCTGGCGTGAAGTTGGCATACAGATGAAACTAAAGATGTCATGAATTGTGCTGGGTAGTGGATGGCGGACATGGAGGGGAAGGGCTTCAGGAGTGTGGGATTTCATTTCAGCACAAGGACAAATACCAATGTGTTTCCTCTTGGCAGATATTCAGTTTGATTGGAAGTATTTTAAACTCTGCCCTACTAAAATAAGATTGTGGGCTTGTTTTTGAGGGTTGAAAGGAAGGACTAAGGTGAGTGCTGGTGATAAAAGAAGCAAGGAATGTCTCATCTTATGAGATGTTTATGCCAGCCACACCTTTAATACACATGCTGTTTAAAATTTCATTATCACCAAGGCTAATGCAGTTCTAGTAGTTAGATCATTTTGTTTCTTGGCAAAAGAGAATTCTTAAGGGGATGATGCATCGTCTGGATGTGCAGGAAGAAAGGTTAGATGTTAAACTTTCTATATCATTCTGCCCTTGGGTAGGATGGAGTTGCACCCCAGACACTTGATTTGCTTTCATCATCATGAGAATTGATAGATATGGCATTTCTGTTTTGATATCTCTTTGTCCCTCCTGGTAGAGGGAGTTGGTGAATTTTGGGAGCCAGCCAAGCAGGGAATTAGGTAAGCAAAGTCTTTATTTCCACTTTTGCCTTGTATTCATAGAATAGTAATGTTTAATAGTTTCAGGTATCCTTGAGATAAGTGAAGAGGCTTGCCATATACAGAATCATATTATAAAACATTGATTTCTGCTTTTTCGAGGCTAATAAAAAAATTGAACTGCTGTGTATCAGGGACATTATTTTAAAAATAGAGCCATGCTGAAATGCATGCAAAGGGTTTTGTCTCTTAGGTATGCCAGAATTACCTCTGTTTATTAGAATTTAAAAAATTGGTTATTTTGCCATTAGATATCATCAAGTACATTAATTTTCTTTGCCTTTTTCAATTTCTCCAAGTTTTTTTTTTTATTTAAGAAAGCATCTTGTGGGGCGCCTGGGTGGCTCAGTCGTTAAGCGTCTGCCTTCGGCCCAGGTCGTGATCCCAGAGTCATGGGATCGAGCCCCACATCGGGCTCCCTGCTCAGTGGGAAGCCTGCTTCTCCCTCTCCCACTCCCCCTGCTTGTGTTCCCTCTCTCGCTGTGTCTCTCTCTGTCAAATAAATAAATAAAATCTTTAAAAAAAAAAAAAAAGAAAGAAAAGAAAGCATCTTGTTAAAACTTCCAGAATGAATGATTTTTATTAGGCAGTTTTCAGCTTACTTATTTGCCCCTCTCAGTTCTTTCCAGGTAGAGATGACATTGTTTCCTGTGCCTTGTGTCAAGTGAAGCTTTGAAGTATTTGGCATTGGATTTAATCCATTAAGATTCTGACTGTGCTGTGACTTTAATTTTCAATAGAGCAAATTATAAAAAGGGTGAAATCATACATGAACTATCAACATGGAAAGTGAGCATTCTTGTTTTCTATAGTCCTGATGTAGAAATCAGCATTTCACAATTATTTCAGCATACTAAATGTCTTTCTACTGAGAAATTAACAATGGTGTTATAGTCGTGTTGCTCTATTTAAATCTCAAGTTGCAGTTACTTAGTTTCAGTAACAAGGTGAGGACTGTAATTTTCTTTCTTTGACTGATAATTCACTGTATACTTCTGGGCTAAGACAAAAACCGTTGTAGTTTTCAAACTGTTCCCACGCCCACTGAGGCATCTTTGGTCTTTGTAAGGAGCACATTCAGGTTTACTGCACTGTCATCCTGGAGTGGCTTGTATAGGCGAAATACCAAGTAGACAATGCTATTGAAACAGGAACAAAAGTTGGAATGATATTGGGGCGCCTGGGGGGCTCAGTCGTTAAGCGTCTGCCTTCAGCTCAGGTCATGATCCCGGCGTCCTGGGATCAAGTCCCGCATCGGGCTCCCTGCTCTGCAGGAAGCCTGCTTCTCCCTCTCCCACTCCCCCTGCTTGTGTTCCCTCTCTCACTGTCCTCTGTCAAATAAATAAAATCTTTAAAAAAAATAAAATAAAAAATAAAAAAAATAAAAGTTGGAATGATATTAATACTTAGAACATCGTATACAGTAGACTTTCCATAAGCATTTGTTGAATTAAATGGAATTACTGTAAGTATGTATGAATTATTGTGGAGGTATGCTTTCTCCAAGTCTGTTCTAAAAGATTTTTCAAAGGAAGGTTTGGGTATTAAGTAAAGTCTTGCTGACTGATGATTGTAATTAAGATCCAGGATTAGAAGAAGGGTTGGATATTTCTGTGTACCAAGTATGAGGAAAGAAAGTCTGACAGTCAACATAAACGGGAAATTGATCTCCCACTCGTAAAC
The DNA here is from genome assembly GCF_011800145.1 of Mirounga leonina. Lineage (NCBI taxonomy): Eukaryota > Metazoa > Chordata > Mammalia > Carnivora > Phocidae > Mirounga > Mirounga leonina. The sequence continues at coordinate 37,291,166 of NW_023270839.1, forward strand.
CCTTGTTCAGTGAGGCTAAGTAGATGTTAAGTGACTAGGGTAGAGGAGCGTCTGGTATTTTAGAGAGAGCTCTTCAGAGGAGTTTTTACCTGGAAGCCTCTTGGAGGGCCAGTCAACTGGTAAGACCAAACACTAGAGCTGAGGTGGCTTATTGCTTACAGAATCAGAGCAGAGTCCTGGGTGGCCTTAGGAGAATTGTTCTTAAAATAATCGTGTTCCGTGGCACCATCTTCTCTGTCCCGATGACCTGCATGATTTCCCCAGATAGTCCTGGTGACTTAACTAGCTGGTGATATGTAACCTTCAGTTTTACATTTTCCATATTAGAAATTTTGGTGGTGGACCAAAATGTAGGGAGACTTCATCTAGACTCTACCACTTCCTTGGTGTCTCCAACTTTATGTGGTCCCTGGATGGCATAAATGAGATAAACATGACATTCCTGGCACCTAATGGACAACCCGTATGTGATGTTCCCATCTCTCTCTGAGCTTCCACGTCGACCACATGTGACATTTGCTGAGATGATACTGATTTCAAGGGGAATCTTTCTCCTAAGAGAACCCTGAGCTGAGCTTCAGGACTGGTGTTACCAGTTGTGACTTTGGTTGTTTTGTGTATTTTCTACTCACCTTCCCACATCTTTCCAGATATGTTTTTTAGTACATTATGCTTTTCTTCACCTTCGTATTCTACCATAAAATGTAAATATTAGGCTATTAAAAAATAAAAGACCTGAGCAGCCAATAAAACAGAATTCTAATCCACTTAAGCCTTGAAAAAATCCCTTAGAAAACACATAACATTCCAGGGGCGCCTGGGTGGCTCAGTCGGTTAAGCGGCTGGCTGCCTTCGGCTCAGGTCATGATCCCAGAGTCCTGGGATCGAGCCCCACGTCGGGCTCCCTGCTCAGTAGAGAGCCTGCTTCTCCCTCTCCCTCTGCCTGCCTCTGTGCCTACTTGTGCTCTCTCTCTCTGTCAAATAAATAAATAAAATCTTTAAAAAAAAAAAAAAAAGAAAACACATAACATTCCAAAAGGAATTGAGAATGCATAGGCCATTTTAATACCTTCTTATTCTTAATTTAGAGAATCTCTTCTTTTTGTGTCTTTGAGGAAATTTTCTTTTCTGTTTGTTTGGTGAGGTAGTAGTCGATTGTGACACACTTAAAGATTTGTCAGAATGGTCAAAATTAAATCTAGTGTCACAGAAGTTTGTGCCTCTGTTAGAATATTTTATTAGCTCTGTTGGCTCCAGCATATTTGACTTTTTTTTTTTTTTTTTTTAAGGCTTATGTAATTGAATTACTTCACTCTTAGCGATTGAACCACTTTCTGGGAAACCATCTTTATTTCCAAGCTAGTAGGTTAGTTCTTAGGGTGAGGGACTGGGCCTTAGGTATATTTATATTATATATTAGGGGTTAGCAGAGTGCAGGCTGTATTACTGGTATTCAGTAACTGTTTATTTAATTGATTTTGATAGTTTTAAGGTGGTATCCCTTAATAACTGAAATTTTCCTTCCACTTAGCTAGTCATTTGAAAATCTCAGAGCAGTGAACTCCTCCCAGGGCTCAAAATACTGAATTGCTGTGATTACTGAAGGGGATTTCAGGCTCATCAGGGAAAGTTCAGTTGCTATCTTCTCTCCTTGTGTATAAATTAATCTAAGGTTTGGAATTGTCTGGCCTTTCTCCCCAATCATCATTCAGTGAAAATGGAGAGAATGCTCTTTTTTAGGTTTAAACAAAAGCTGATAAAGAGTGGGGTGCCTGACTGGCTCAGTAGAGCATGTGACTCTTGATCTAGGGGTTGTGCGTTCTAGCCTCACTTTGAGCATAGAGCCTACTACAGTAAATAAATAAATAATAAAAAGCTGATAAAAGACTAAATTTGGACCTAACCTCAGACTACATATAAAAAAATAATTCAAAATGGGTCAAAGTTTCTAAACGTAGGAGCTATAAGACTACAAAACTCTTAGAAGGAAATATAGGTGGAAATCTTCTATGACCTTGAAGCAGGCAATGATTTCCTAAATATGATACCAAAAGTATATGCAATGAAAGGAAAAAATAAATTGGACTTTATCAAAACTAAAAAAATATTGGGGCATGATAGGACACTGTCAAGTAAGTAAAGAGACAGTGTATAGAATGTGAGAAAATGTTTGCAAATTATATATCTGATAAGGCTCTAGGCTCAGGAATATAAAAAGAACTCTGATGATTTAACAACAAAAAGGGAAATAATCTTTTAAATGAGAAAAGAATTAGACTGTTCTTCCAAAGAAGATATCCAAATGGTCAGTAAGCACATAAAAAGATGCTCAACATCATTGGTCATCAGGGAAATGCCAATCGTAATAAGACCACCTCACCACTAGAGTGGCCATAATAAAAATGACAGACAATAACAAGTGTTGGGGAGAATTTGGAGAAACTGGAATCCTATAGATGTCCGGTGGGAACGTAAATGGTGCAGCTGTTTTGGAAAAAGAGGCAGAAAGATAAAACATAGAAGTACCATATGGCCCAGCAATTCCACTCCTAGGTATATGCCCAAAAGAAGAGAATTTAAAGAATTGTATCTCATGAAAAAAAATTTAAAGATTTAATTCTTTAGAGAAATTTTAGATTTACCATAAAATTGAGAGGAAAGTGCAAAGATCTTCCATATACCCCATGTTCCCACACATACACAACCCCCCCCAATTATCAACATCACTTAACAAAATGTTACGTGTATATCCTTTCTCACCAAGGATAAACCTACATCGACCCATTATAATCATCCAAAATCCATAGTTAAAAGATTCAATTTGATGTACATTAAATCAGTTTAGATAAATATATAATGACATATATCCATCACTGTAATATACAGAATAGTTTCACTGCCCTAAAATTCTTTGCTCTACCTATTTAACTCCATCCTCACCCTTGCAACCACTGATCTTTTTATTGTATCCCTAGTATTGCATTTTCCAGAATGTTATATAGTTGGAATCATATGGTATGTAGCATTTTCAGTTTGACTTCTTTCACTTAGTAATATACATTTAAGGTTCTTCCATGTCTTTTCATAGCTTGATAGCTTATTTCTTTGTAGCACTAGATGATAATCCATTGTCTGGATGCACCATAGTTTATTTAATCCATTCACCTGTGGAAGGCATATCTTGGTTGTTTCCAAGTTTTGACAGTTATGAATAAAGCTTTTATCAGCATCTATGTACAGGTTTTTATGTGGACATAAGTTTTCAACTCCTTTGGGTAAATACCAAAGAGTGTGGTAGCTGCATTGAATGATAAGAGTATATTTCATTTTGTAAGAAACCGCCAAACTGTCTTCCAAATTGGCTGTACCATTTTCCATTCCCACCAGCAATGGGATGAGAGTTGTTGTTTATCCACATTCTCACCAGCATTTGGTGTTGTCAGTGTTCTAGATTTTGGCTAACCTAACATGTATTAGATGTGTATCTTGTTTCAACTTAGATTTCCCTGATGACATATACCGTGGAGCATCTTTTCTTTTTTTAAGATTTATGTATTTATTTGAGAGAGAGAGATACTAGGGGAGGTGCAAAGGGAGAGGGACTCCTCAAGCAGACTCCCTTTGAGCATGGTGCCTGATTCAGAACTCGATCCCAGGACCCTGAAATCATGACCTGAGCTGAAATCAAGAGTAGGACACTTAATCAACTGAGCCACCCAGATGTCCGTGTGGAGCATCTTTTCATGTGCTTATTTGCCCTCTATAGATCTTCTTCTGAGACGTCTGTTAAGATCTTTGACCCATTTTTTAATCAAGCTGTTTGTTACTGAGTTTTAAGACTTATTTGTATATTTTGGATAGTAGTCTTTATCAGATGTGTCTTTTGTAAATATTTTCTCCCAGTCTATGGCTAGTCTTCTTAGTGTCTTAATATTGTCTTTAAGCAGAAGTTAGTAATTTTTAAGTCAAGCTTATCAATAAATTTTTTCATATATCATGTCCTTGTTGTTGTACCTAAAAAGACATCACCATACTTAAGGTCTCCTATAGTCTAGGAGTTGCTTAGTCTTATTTTACATTTAGGTCTGTGATACATTTTGAGTGAAGTTTTGTTAAGGGTGTATTGTCTGTTTCTAGATTTTTTTATTTCCTTTGTCCAAAGATGAATTGATTATATCCATGGGGGTCTATTTTTGGATTCCTTCTGTTCCACTGGTCTATGTATATATACACTGCAAAAGGATCCCCTCATTGAGTTAATTAACACCTCAATCACTTCACATACTTACTTTTTTTTGTAAGAATATTTAAGTTCTACTCTCTAAACAAATTTCACTTATGCAATACAGTGTGATCAACTATAGCCACCATTAGACTCTCAGACTGTATTCATCTTTGACTGAAAATTTTTACCCTTTTAACTAACTCTCCCTATTTCCCCTACCCCCAGCCCCTGGCAACCACTTTTCTACTGTGTTTGTATGAGTTTGACTTTTTTTTTCTTTGATTACATGTGTAAGTGAGATGATGTGATATTTGTCTTTGGTTTATTTCACTTAACATAACGTTCTTTAGGTTCATCCATACTGTTGCAAATGGCAGGGTTTCCTTCTTTTTAAGAGTTCAGTAATACACCATTATGTACATATATTGTATATACCACATTTTCTTTATCTATTTACCATTTATGAACACTGGGGTTGTTTCCACCGTGGCTATTGTGAATAATGGTGTGATGAATATGGGAGTGCTATAAAGTCTTGAAGTCTGGTAATATCCACTTTGTTCTCCTTCAGTATTTTATAGCCAGTCTTGGTCCTTTGCCACTCCACGTGACTTTAGAATCACTTTGTTGATATCCATAAAATAACTTGATAGAGTTTTGATAGAGACTGTCTTGAATCTATAGATCAAGTGGGGAAGAACTGACATCTTGATAATATTGAGTCTTCCTATCCATGAACATTGAATATCTCTCCATTTATTTACTTCTTTGATTTCCTTCATCTGAGTTTTATACTTTTCTTCATACAGATCTTTTGTTAGATTTATACCTAAATATTTCATTTTGGGGGAGGTGCTAATGTCTATGGTATTGTTTTTAGTATTACTTCCCACTTGTTCATTGTTGGTATATAGGTAAACACTTTTTATATTAACCTTGTGTCCTACAACCTTGCTATAATTATTAATTCCAGTTTTGTTTTTTTTTTTTTTTTTTTTGTCAACTTCTCTGGATTTCCTACAGAGAGGATCATGTCATCTGCAAACAAAGTTTTATTCCTTCCTTCCCAGTCTGTATACCTTCTATTTCCTTCTCTTGCCTTATTGAATTAGCAAGGACTTTGAGTGCACTGTTGAAAAGGAGTGATCAAAGGGGATATCCTTGTCTTTTACATGATCTTAGTAAGAAAGCTTCAAGTTTCTCACCATTAAGTATGATGTTAACTGTAGGTTTTTTGTGGATAATCTTTATCAAGTTGAGAACATTCTATTACTGCTTACTGACAGTTTCTACCATGAATGGGTATTGGAGTTTGTCAGATGCTTTTAGTGCATCTATTAACATGATCAGGTGGTTTTTCTTTTTTGGTCTGTTGAAGTCAACCAGTCTAATAGAAGGCAAGAAATTTGAGGAGAGCCAACCAAACATTCTGAGAGCTGAATGAGGACTTGACAGTGCCCTCCCTGGATTTTGTTTTTATAATCATCTCACCAGATTTTCACCTTTTCCCATCAACCCCATCAGGCTGGTAGACCTTAGCCTTAAGAGCATCTATGCCAGAGGAAGAATTGCACAGACTTGGAGGCTTTCATCACAGATGAAGGTACTTGAACAGCTACTCTTTAATAATCTAAGGCTGGGTTTGTTTTGATATGAATTGCTTGTTTCTGTTACTGCTCTCTATGGATGTATCACAAAGAGACTTAATATTTTGGGGGATCTGCATTTAGTTGATACATGACCTGGTGATTTGAGTTCTGTTAACCTTTTTTTGCTTTCTGATTTTTGTGTACCATATAACTAAATCAATAAAGAAGAGAATGGAAAAAGCTCTGTTTAACATTTTGGGAGTGATGGAGTAATGTTGTCTATAAATATTTATATATTCCTGAGAAGATGCTTTTTTCTTCTGACATTTACTGACTCATGGAGAGATTCACCACTGGGGAGGAAAGAGAATAAAGAAAGTTCTTTTTCTCAGAAAATTTATACGTTTCTTTCAAAGTTAAACAGAAGAGAAGAAAACTCAAAAGGATTTTTCATTATAATAGGTCTTTTTCTGGAGCATTGAAATATTTAGCCAGCCCTTTCTCATCCAGGACAGTAACCAGGGAAACATGAATGTGTAATTGAATGCTTCCCAAAATTCAAATAGCTGAATTTGGCTTACAGCTTCCTGTGTGTCCCACAGCTTCCCTTCCATCCAGCTTCCCCTCTCTCTCTGCACCTGGTCTCTCCTACTTCCCTTATGCCTCCTTTCTTCTAATCTTGGCTTCAGTCCTGCCTGCCTGAGTCACAGACTCCCACATTCCCGGTTTGTCAGCCACAATAATGGATAGATCCCCTCTGGGCAGCCCGAAGCCCAGCCCCAGTAAGTGCTCACCTGCCTTTCCTGGGGAGGGTGGAGGCCTGGTCAGGGAGCTTGGAAGCAAAGCTGTGCTTCCTTGCTTGGAAGCTCCTTGAGCATGCTTTCTGCATTTCAGAAATCTGGCAGGCACGCAGAGGGAAAGCTGTGCTCTTTTACTTGGCTTCAGTTCCTGCAGCCTTCTGTAGAGAGGGTACTTATACCTTCTGATCAGGGATAGGTCTTCAGTGACTGGAAACCAGAAGGCTGATTATTACAAATGTATGAAGTTTTGGGAGTAAATAAAATCTTTTTGAAATGTGGGGCCACAGTACTTTAAAATCGAGACCAACCCTGCGATAGTTGACATCCACTGAAATAATGGAGAAGAGTGAGCACTCATGTTTGGGGCTCTCATGACCATCTTTGATGTAGGGGACCAGAGTTAAAAGGTAGTAGTACTCTGAGGACTTTATGGCAAATAGTGGGACTCACCTTGTGGATTTTTAAGAGGGCTTGCTCAATGAATTCTTATAAGTCTTATTTAAGCCTTCTGTAGCATAAACAATCATCTATCATCTTTTCAAGTTGAGAGTTTTATAGTGAGGTATCTTTCTTAATAGTAAAATATATGTATATATGTTTGTATATATATGTGTGTGTGTGTGTGTATATATATATATATATATATATATATATATATGCATATGCATACATGATGGTGATGATAAAACCTGTCCATTCCAGCGTCATTGGGAATTTTGGTGATGCAAGAACAGGATTACAGTGAGTGCTGCCATTGACTACTGGTAATTCAGTGGGCACAAAATCCTCGCAAGTCCTGGTTAGAAGTTACTTATGCTTTCTTCTCCTTCTTGCATACAAATGTAAATTTATTCTCACAGCTTTCAGGACAACCCCAGCAGCTGTTTTGAAGTCTTTGATTGTTATAGGCAAATAATGAATGGAGGGCACGGCAGTGTCACGCAGATGACTTGAGCCACCATGTGGGTTGGCATTAAAGTTGGACGGCTCTTGCTTGTGCTGTGGTCTGTTCTTGTTCTGACTGAACTTCACCCATTTAGATGTTGCCTGGGAACGTCTAGAAGGATCCAGACTAATCCTGGAGCCTCGGGAATTCCCAGCTACCCAAATTCTTAGAGCCCTGACTTCATCCTGGAATCACTAAGGTGCTGGAAAGACTTTGTGCATGATCAGAGTGACGTTGGCTCTTATTCCAGACTCATTCCCTTATATGGCTTGTTGGGGTCCTTTCTGTACAAGGAGCAGCATCTGGTCCAGTGAATGGTACTCAGTGAGTTTACATGGGTGAATAAATGGGTGATTGCATTCTTTAAGAAGTAACCATTTTCTATACTGTTTCAGTTTAAGTAATTGGCTTCCTGCCATCCTGAGAAGCAGTCAGGACTGAAACCTATGGTCTCTTTTTTTAATCAGTTCTACAGAAGATTTTAGAACTAGAGTACCCACAATATCTCTCTGGTTTAAAGTTTTTCTACATCTAACACCTGAGTCATAAATTATCCCACTGACCTCCTTGTAGGCAAGGAAGAAGAAAATTGCACAAGCAGGACACGTGAAGCTGGTTTTTGGGGAAGAGCCATTACCCCTCCTACTCCCTCTGCTGGCTTGGCGACTGTTGATTATCTGATTTTGTATCTTCTTGGGGTAAAGAAAAACCTTCTAGAATTCTGTATTTTGTTTTTATGCAAACAGGGTATTAGGCATTAATAATGATGGTAGCAGCAAATACTGTGGCTTGGCTTTTCTGATGATAAGATCCTTGCTGTATGTTAAGTGAATTTTGCATGAACTGAGACGCAGTGTGTGCATAACACTGGATTCGTGAGGTCACACAGGCCCTATGTCATGGTACTGCCATTCAGACAGTGGCCTCCCAATCCAAATTTGTGTTCTTAGTCAAAGCAGTGGAAGGGGTATGCTTTAAATTTGCTGAAAGGTAGTAGTAGTATTAAGATAAGTAGAAATCTCAAATCTGCAGGAACTGGCCTAATTTTTTTTAATAGAGCCGTAATTTCTTTTAGATACTTGTTCCTCTGTAATAAAAAGGAAAGAAATCAAATGAAGGAATTGCATCCACCTGTTTATCAAACAGTTGCTGAAAATCTGCCCAATGTTGAGAATAATAAATAATTGTGGGCCCTCAAGGAGCTTACCATTACATATGGAAAGTAGGCTCAGAAGCAGTTACTCAGTGTTCAGAATCTATGGAATACCTACTTATCTGCCAGGCTCTCTACTAGGCCCTGGAGTTACCAAGTCCTGGGTAATAAGTACTGTCTGCGAGGGGAATAAAGGGTGTGACAAACTGAGTCATGAACAAAGGATAGAGCTTCCCCATGGTGGAAGGGTAACTTTTTCTGATGCCATCTGGAATGCTACCCTTCTCCCTCACCTACCCAGTCCTGTCCATTGTGTAAGGCTGAACTTCTATCACGCCCTCAGCCTGATGTTATTAACTGACTCGACCCAAAGTTTATCTTCATCCCATGGATCCTTCCGGTCCTCTTGCCATTGTGTCTACTTTTTTTTTTTCCTAGTAATCTCTACACCCAGCGTGGGGCTCAAACTCATGACCCTGAGATCAGAGTCCCATGCTCTTCTGACTAAGCCAGCCAGGTGCTCCTCTACTTTTTTTTTTTTTTAACTTCTTGGTTACCCCTTAAGAGGGGGGTCTTCTCTCTGGGTGTGGGTCATGCGTGTGCTGTGAGAGCAGAAGCCTACTGAATTCAGCACCAGCCTTCTTCCATCTCATTTATTCCCTGAAGCACTCAAGACAGTCTTCTTGTACATTATCAGTGATTGGTAAATAGTTACTGATTAACTACTTAACAGCCCCCTCTCTTGCTTTCATTATAGGCCTGGGTCTCAATTCTTGCTGTGTCCATGAGATACTTGTGCCCTGGATAACTAGGGCTACAACTTAGGGTGTTTGGTTGAATGTGAGGGAAGATTCCACAGAAGGTCATGAAAATGACTCAGTTGAGGAATGAAATACTGAGTTGCCTGGCATCAAAAGGCCTGGGGAGCTTCCTGTTTCTTTATACAAGAGAAGGGATGATGTCACAAGGAAGAGTAACTGAAAGTTGTCTTGTATTGTAGTTGGATTTATTTAATTCCTGAAGAAAAGTGTGTACTATGACCAAAGCCAAAATCAGTCAAACTCAAAAAGTAAGTTTTACCACACCAATAAAATGCTTACGGTCTCTTCCATGCTTGCCTACAAGAATCCTAAGTACCCCACATCTCCTGTCACACCATCCTACAGTGATAAGCATTTTCTATGCTGCAATCTAGTTTTGTTTGGTGGTAATGAAGCAAGGCCCTGGACCCTGGAGTTAGAACCCTCCCCAACCCCAGTATAGCTTAGTACTGTTGTGACTGTGGGCAGAAAGTATCCATTCCCACATGCCTGTACGTTGTGCCTCCACCAATATCTGCATCTGTGCCTACATGTACATGTTAATAAGCACAGCATATATATAATTTCCCTGCAGATAATTACATATATTTGACTATATTGTTAGTTTGTGTCAAAATTGTACTAATTTCCTATATTTAAGAAAATTACACTAATTAAAATCTGAATTAAACCATAATTAGCCTGGTGTATTAGTTTACTGAGGCAGCCATAAGGAAGAACCACAAACTGGTGGCTTAACCGATGGAAATCTATTGTTTCTGAGTTGTGGAAGCTGGAAGTCCCAGATCAGGGTGAGCTTCTGAGGGCTGAGAGAAGAGGGTCTATTCCAGGCCTTTCTCCTTGGCTCGACTGTCATCGTCTACCAGTATCTCCTCACATTGCCTTCCTTCCATGCATGTCTCTGTGTCCACATTTCCCCATTTTTTAAGGACACCAGTCATTTTGGATTAGGGCCCACCCTAATAACCTCATTTTACCCTGATTATCTCTATAAATAATATCCTGTCTAAGCAAGATCCCATTCTGAGGTTCTGTGGGTTGGGACTTCACCATATGAATATTAGAGGGGAGGAAACAGTGCAACCAAAAACACTATGTTAGGTGTTGTATTTGAGGATGAATACCAGTTTTACAAGCCATCACTGGCATGATGAAATACTGTAGCGTTATCACCGTAGGTGAGGCACTCACACTTTCGAAGTCAGGAAATTCTTCATTCCTGCCATTTCTTTAAGGATCCTTATCCTTTGTTTCCCACTCTTAATTGGTCTCTGCATTTCTTTTATTTTTCCAGCTTTATCTTAAGTTTTATATGTTTTCGAAATTGTTTTCCAAGAATTATTCCAGGTTGTAGAGATGGATCAGACATGCGACACTATCTTAAAGTAATAGTTTAAAATACTGGGTTACACTCAGCTGTGCTGTGAAGAGTTTACCGTTTAATGTCTCCTCCCATGGGACATGTTTGTTTCTTCCCTGTGCTCTTGATGAAGTAATATTTAGCTATACAGATCTAAATTTGATTTGGTTTTATTATTTGGAAATGTAAATCTTATCCAGAACTCACTGATAAAATTGGCAGGACTTTTGATTTGGCTTTAGTGAATATAGGAAAATGGTACTCCATCAGAGTACTTCAATTTAGTTAATGTCTTTTTTGTAATTCTGGTTTGATCCACTAGGCAGTTCTAAAAACTTGAGCTGACAGAAAGCAAAGCATTGATATTTACTGTTTATGTCCACTATTTTCTTTAGTAGAGTCTAGTCCAGTCCTTTCTTCTGTCATTTCTACTCTTAGCAGTATTTTTTAAAATTTGTGTTAAGCATCTATCTTTCCTCTGCCTCTTTTCTGCAAATCTGGTTTATTGCCCCTGCCAGATGTTTTTCCCCTGGTCATGCCTGTTGTCAGTTCTGTCTTTTGATATGGTCCCTTGTAGCCTGAGCCCTTGCTAACAGGATCGTTCTGTGGGCTAGATTGAACTATAAGATCTAGATTGATTACTGGCTTTCTTGGTTGTTAATGCATATTCGTTTAGCTAACCCATAAATCAAACTGCTAATATCTGTAGATTCAGATTTTTTTTATTGTCTTAATATCTAATATCTTTTATTGTCTTAATATCTACCCAGAAGATATTAAGCTCCTTAAAAATTCTGGTGATTCCTTTAAAAAAAAAAAAACTCTAGCTTAAGAAAATCTGAAAGAATAAAAGTTTTTAAATAGAAAATTCATATTGCAGCCTTATTTTATGATAATGAAAACTTACAAGTGGCTGATGTATACAAAAACAAAGATAGAGCTGAGTAAATGATGATGGCTTGCATTGCAATATTATGTATCTATTTTTAAAAGTTTCTAAAAACTGTAACAATCCAGTGGAGAAGATTATTATGTAATTACAATGGGGGAAACATGAGAATACAGAATTACGTAGAGCATGTCATCTCAACCACATGAAATTATACATAAACAGTGGAAGATGTGTCAAGATGTTAGCATTGCTTATGTTTGGGTGAGGTGGAACCATTCAAGGAAGCCTGGATAATGACAGATTTGGGTTTAAACCTCCCCTTCTCCTGTGAGTGCGTGTTACTTAAGAGACATAACCTCCTAAGCCTGATGATCCAGGGCAGGTAGGACTTCTCTGAATGAATTGTTGAACGACTTATCAGAATGCAACACATGAAAATTCAGTTGTTAACAGAAACCTTAACAATACATATATTTCACCCATTTTATCGCTCTCCTAACACAAGCACTATGTTCATTTTTCCATGTGCCTTCCTGTTTTAAACACACAGTAGGAGGCAGAGCCCCCTCTGTCAAGCCCCATAACCACAGTGTCCTGGTCACCTTACCTGGGTGAAGTCTGTCCTCCTTAGGATGGTGTGATGTTGAAGATTCAGTGCCTTGATGTACAGAAAGGGTTTAGAATCCATGCAGGCACATCATTGGCTTTAGATGTTTACTGCTGCTAATTAAGAAATGGAAAATGTTTTAGTTCCTACATTGAGGAGAAGGAAAAGCCACAGTAAAGATTTATGTACCCTGCAGACAGCTGGACTTGATGACTTCTGTGTCTGAGATCAGGGCTACTGCAGGCGAGATTCAGTTTAACTGAGATGTGGCAATTTTCAGATGTAAAATGGGGGTGATCTTGGAATGAGTGGCCACAGAAAATAGGGATACTCTGGAAAATCTCATCTAGTGTGCGAATGCTGGGTTGGGACTGTGGTGGACTCTGAATCTCCAGAAATGTACGTTTCAATCAAGTTCCTTGCTTTATTTCAGTTCTGCACACAAGTGCCAGATTTTTAGGTCTGGGCTCTAACAGAAATGCCCTTCTGATTTATGGGCAATGGATTAACATAGATAAGCCTCGAGAACATATTTTTAATATTCTTTTTTCTCTTTAGCATCCGCCCTTGCCAAAACCTTGCACTATTGCCTCTTTCAGTGATGGATGGTGCTGTGGGTTTGCAGTTTTGAATTCATGGGTCAGAGGTCAGAGCTGAAAACCTTTGTAGTGAAAGGGATTTGGAGATAGGAAGTAGGAGATTTCTCTGTTTTTTAACCGAAAGCAAACCTGATGGTGTGCCCTGTCGCTGCACAGCCCAAGCCCACGCTGCTTTGGCAGATAGTCTTGAGTCCAGTGGATGCTTTTTTAGCATTAAAAAACACAAGCATGAGAAAGGTGACCCGAGAAGGAACTTGAAGTTCTTTTCATTCATTCTTACGGGTTCAGTGTACAACACACTGAATATTTTCTTCCAGATCATCGTAGAACAAAGCTGTCTATTTTTTCCAAGTAAAATCCAGTCCCTCTGTACGCATCCCCATGATGGGTGCCTTCGTGACCGAGCTTATGTTTATCAGCATCAGCAGTAGCCTGGAGAATCTGCTTTCCTGGGATTTTATAGGCTTGTCACCAGGGGTCAGAAAAAAACAAATAATGGGATAAGTTTATTCCCAGTTATCCAAACAAAGAGTAAATAATTCACAGTTCTTCTGGTCTTGACCTTCACTTTCATTTTTCTTTTGTTATTCCTTGGACTTAACCTTTTATTTTTCTTTCCTGTGTATTTTTATAAATAGCCTCAACTCATTTGAGTTTGGGTGTAAGAGTTCAAAATCGGAATTCACTTTGGAACCTTCTTCCCACTTTAACTTGGGAGAGAAAGCAAACGGCAGGACCGCAAGGTGGGCTCCAGAGGGGGATGGGCGGTGGGCTCCAGTGGGGATGATTTATTTTGCTGTCTGAGCAGCCACAGGGTAACAGGGACATTGCCAGGAAGCTGGCACAGGCTTCTTAGTGGTCTGAGGGAAACAAATGCTCGATGCTCCCAGATGATCTGTGAAATGGGGATGCAAAAAAAAAAAAA
>NW_023270839.1:37305182-37320377 GCF_011800145.1 Mirounga leonina
TGTGTGTGTATATATATATATATATATATATATATATATATATCTGTTACACTTTGTAAACTGTTTCGCACATCAAGTGAGAAAGACGTCTGTGGAAGGGCCCTGGGACTGCCCAGTGCCAGCTATTCACTAGATGGAGCATCTCCTGTTGTTCCAGTGAGGACTTGAGCCCAGGAGGGCTGGCATTGGAGTGTGGGTTACAGGTGAGTGCTCCAGGAGCTTAAGAGAGGAGAGAGGTCCTGCACCAGGGGTGGTTGGAAAGACTAGTTCAGGAAAGCCAAGCTTGATGCTGGCCTTGTAGGGTGAGTAACCGGGAAGAACTGGATGGATGGTGCATTTCAGACGGAGGTACGCCACAAGAGCTAAAATAATGGAGGCAGTTTTGCAGGAGTTGGAAATATACTGTTTTGTTAAAATGGCAAGTTCTTAGGGCATAAATGGGAGAAGGCGAGTGGGGGGATGGGAGGCCCTGACCCTGGGGCTGAGCGGTTTGAACCTGATTACCCATACATTTCAAAATTTTGTGTGCACAAAAATAGACTCCAAATGGTTGAAAGACCTCAGTGTGAGACAGGAGTCCATCAAAATCCTAAAGGAGAACACAGGCAGCAACCTCTACGACCTCAGCCGCAGCAACTTCTTCCTAGAAACATCGCCAAAGGCAAGGGAAGCAAGGGCAAAAATGAACTATTGGGACTTCATCAAGATAAAAAGCTTTTGCAAAGCAAAGGAAACAGTCAACAAAACCAAAAGACAACCGACAGAATGAGAGAAGATATTTGCAAATGACGTATCAGATAAAGGACTGGTATCTAAAATCTATAAAGAACTCATCAAGCTCAACACCCAAAGAACAAAGAATCCAATCAAGAAATGGGCAGAAGACATGAACAGACATTTTCCCAAAGAAGACATCCAAATGGCCAACAGACACATGAAAAAATGCTCAATATCGCTCGGTATCAGGGAAATCCAAATCAAAACCTCAATGAGATACCGCCTCACACCAGTCAGAATAGCTAAAATTAACAAGTCAGGAAATGACAGATGTTGGCGGGGATGCGGAGAAAGGGGAACCCTCCTACACTGTTGGTGGGAATGCAAACTGGTGCAGCCACTCTGGAAAACAGTATGGAGTTTCCTCAAAAAGTTGAAAATAGAGCTACCATATGATCCAGCAATTGCACTACTGGGTATTTACCCCAAAGATACAAAAGTAGGGATCCGAAGGGGTACGTGCACCCCGATGTTTATAGCAGCAATGTCCACAATAGCCAAACTGTGGAAAGAGCCAAGATGTCCATCGACAGATGAATGGATAAAGAAGATGTGGTATATATATACAATGGAATATTATGCAGCCATCAAAAGGAATGAGATCTTGCCATTTGCAACAACGTGGATGGAACTGGAGGGTATTATGTTGAGCGAAATAAGTCAGATGGAGAAAGACATGTACCATATGACCTCACTGATATGAGGAATTCTTAATCTCAGGAAACAAACTGAGGGTTGCTGGAGTGGTTGGGGGTGGGAGTGATGGGGTGGCTGGGTGATAGACATTGGGGAGCGTATGTGCTCTGGTAAGCGCTGTGAATTGTGCAAGACTGTTGAATCTCAGATCTGTACCTCTGAAACAAATAATGCAATATATGTTAAGAAAAAAAAAAAAGAAGAAGAAGGTAGCAGGAGGGGAAGAATGAAGGGGGGAAAATCGGAGGGGTGGACGAACCATGAGAGACTATAGACTCTGAAAAACAAACTGAGGGTTCTAGAGGGGAGGATGGGTTAGCCTGGTGATGGGTATTGAGGAGGGCACATTCTGCATGGAGCACTGGGTGTTGTGCACAAACAATGAATCATGGAACACTACATCTAAAACTAATGATGCAATGTATGGGGATAATATGAGAATAAAAAAATTAAAAAAAAAATTTTGTGTGCATTAAAATCATCTCTCAGCACAGTGATAACACTACAAACACATAGGTGTCTGCTCCCCTTCCTTTGAGCAGGTTTTCTTCCCAATTCTTCTGCCCTTTATCAGCTCTGCCAGAGCTCCGAATCGGTCTGCAGTAACCGCCTACCTTCTCAGAATTTCCTGGTAATCAGGCATCATCTTTAATAAAGGGCAGCTCTCGATTTGTCTGGAAGTTCTGAAATGCAACATTGTAAGACGGTGGTAAGTGATAAATCTAAATATCCGCTTGTACAGCAAGGTTTATGACCAACAATCTACTTCATGGTGGAATTTCCTGTGCCCATGCCAAGAGCTGAGTGGAGATGGGAGGGCGAGTTGGAGGGATCCTTGGTGGGCTTTAGTCATACCACGTACATAGCACATTATTGTGGCAGCACGGAAGATATGGTTGTGGTTTTCTAGCAGTGTGACCTTGGGAAGGTCACTTAATCTCAAGATGACAGTTTCTTCATCTGAAAGTGGAAAACAGTGTCAAAGATCTTTTCCCATCATTCCGTACTCCTTGTTGTGGGCTTGTTCTTGGAGGTAGAACCACTGACATGGCCTCCACCCATGCATTTGATACAGCCTGAGCCCTTCTCTGTGGCAGGTACTTTATACAGTGAGCACTGCGCATGGTCCCTGCCTTCGGGGAACCTCCATGTGTTCCTGACTGATTCTAGCCTGGGTTCTTTTTCCAGATTCTCATTTGCCAGGCTGGAGAACTTCATCTCCTAAGCCATGAGGGTAAGCTTCTGGGGTTGTTGATGAGTAGAAATAGTAGGGCCTGCTGGGTGTTTGCTCTCCATTCATCCTTTAGTCATGCTGTTAGGGTGGATAATTCCTACTGACTAACTTAGAAAAAAATCTGTTTAAGTCTTTCCCTGCAGTCCATATTAATTCCACAAACATGGACTAAGCATCTACCGTGCGGCAGACGTCGTGCTAGGGCCTGGAGATTCAAAGGTGGCTGTGACGGTACAGGCCTTATTGTGGGAGGACAGTGAGGGAGAGAGACCTGTCACCGCAAATGTATTCCTGATACTGCCTTGTATGTGTGTCTTAGTGTGAGTGTCCTGGGGACAGGCGAGAACCCTCTACGGTAGCCCAGTGGGTGAAGGGGCATGTGGGGGGTTTGCAAAGCAGCTCCGGGTGCCAACCTCTTGGCTGGGATTTTTATTGACATGCCCGACCTGCTGTTGAGTTTACACCTCTGTGCGTGGTTAATCATTTCTTCTCTGTTCTTTTATCACCCGACCTTTTAACGATTATTTCTAGTTGAGGTATGCAGAGTCGAGCAATTGTCCTGGCTTTCCATGCCTCCGTGAAGGAGAACTAAAGAGAGATCCTTGTGTGAATGTTCTCCCTGCTTTTTTGTCTCTCCGCTCTGGCTGCAAAGGGGGGAGCATGATCATTCTGGTCTTTTTCTATGTGGGCGGTTACCCTGTGAGGAAATCCCATCAGTCGTATTCATGTACTGTTTTCCCTGAGCTTAGGATTAGCTGGAGTTCTCCCTCCTGAGTTGGGAATGTTGGGGACTGGGGTGAGGGGGTGAGCCTCTCAGACTCTGCCTTCTGGGCTCTCACTAGTTGGAAAGAGGGAGGTGTGAGGGACCCAGTGGGGGAGGGGCGGATTCTTTTTTTTTTTTTAATTTTTTTTTATTCTTATGTTAATCCCCATACATTACATCATTAGTTTTAGATGAAGTGTTCCATGATTCATTGTTTGTGCACAACACCCAGTGCTCCATGCAGAATGTGCCCTCCTCAGTACCCACCACCAGGCCAACCCATCCTCCCACCCCCCTCCCCTCTAGAACCCTGTTTGTTTTTCAGAGTCCATCGTCTCTCATGGTTCATCTACCCCTCCGATTTCCCCCGCTTCATTCTTCCCCTCCCGCTACCTTCTTCTTCTTCTTCTTTTTTTTTTTTTCTTAACATATATTGCATTATTTGTTTCAGAGGTACAGATCTGAGATTCAACAGTCTTGCACAATTCACAGCGCTTACCAGAGCACATACCCGCCCCAGTGTCTATCACCCAGTCACCCCATCCCTCCCACCCCACCCCCCACTCCAACAACACTCAGTTTGTTTCCTGCGATTAAGAATTCCTCATATCAGTGAGATCATATGATACATGTCTTTCTCTTTTTGACTTATTTCACTCAACATAATACCCTCCAGTTCCATCCACGTCGTTGCAAATGGCAAGATCTCATTCCTTTTGATGGCTGCATAATATTCCATTGTATATATATACCACATCTTCTTTATCCATTCATCTGTCGATGGACATCTTGGCTCTTTCCACAGTGGAGGGGCGGATTCTTAAGGCAGGCCTGTGGCTCCCTGATAAAGCTGGGTGCAGGTGGGATGGAAATGGGACACTCTGCCTTCTCTCCTCCTCATCTCTCCCTGAATCAAAGGCAGCTGGCTCCCAGTGAACAGTTGAGTTGCCTCACCCTTCTAGATGGTGACACATAGACACCTGGATGTGCCTGGTGGGCTAAGTATCATATACTGAAAGTTCTGAATGTTTGAGCTGAGCCCCAAGGTACCTGAGTACAGACAGCCCAGGAAAGCCAGATGGAGGACGAGACCCTGGCTTTTGCTTCTGAGGCACCTCTGGCGAGCTATGGCCCCATCATGGGATGGGTTTCTACTTATCAGCTGAGCTATTCCCCTTCTCCCTTGCAGAAGAGCGGGTCAAGGGTGGAGACAAGGGAAGCTCCTTCCTGGGCATTTCTTCCAGAGAGAGAATTGTTCACTGGAGATTGAGGCGAATGACAGACCCATGTTTTATATGGACCTTTGGTTATAAAATGCATGCTGTTATCAGGGTGATATTTTGCCTGCTGAGGGGAGGGCGGGTACAGCCCTCATTATTGGGCGCAGTGGTCTTCCAGTGGGTCAGAATGGAGCCAGTGGTTGGAGGAAGAGAGAGGAGAGGGATGGTGGGCAGTTCTTACCTTTTTCAAGATGCAGGCTCCCACTGAAGCACAGTAGCCTGACCCTGTTGTCCTGTCAGCTGAGTAGGACACCTCTGCTTGTAGTGGAGTGTGCAGAGCCCCATGGCCCCTCTCCTAGGTTGCATCTGGGCAGGGTTCATTGACAGGCCCCAGCACAGGAGTCTACTTTAATGCCAGTCCTGACCCATACCAGAGGGTGCACTTTTGCTCCCTGAGGCTCTTGGATTAAGGGAATCTGACCTACGTCCAGGAGGATAGCCTGAGTGTAGGACTTCCTTGTTCCACAGACACACTCGGCGTCATGGCTCATCCTTGGATAATTCTGCATCTACAAAAAGCCTGTTGAATGACTTGAATAAGGATGAACACAGGCGCTGTACAGTGAACAGGGTCACTAGGAGGGGAGCGCTGTCTAGACAGGAATCGTGATCGTCTTTGCTCCCTAATGTCTGTGATAGTGTCTACTACATAATAGATGTAAAATAAACAATAAATTGAATTTTGCAGCTCAGATGGTAGCTAAATAGAATATGCTGCTTGCAGTGTTTCTCCACCCACTGTGGCCAGGATGAGTAAAACAAACCCTTACCTGGCACTTTCTTTGTGTCTTTGACCTGTGTTAATAGATTTTTTTTTTAAGATTTTTTATTTATTTATTTGACAGAGAGAGACAGCAAGAGAGGGAACACAAGCAGGGGGAGTGGGAGAGGGAGAAGCAGGCTTCCCGCCGAGCAGGGAGCCCAATGCAGGGCTCGATCCCAGGACCCCGGGATCATGACCTGAGCCAAAGGCAGATGCTTAACGACTGAGCCACCCAGGTGCCCCATGATTTCTATAATAACCTTACAGGTTAAGCCTATTATTGTCTCCCATTTTGCGGAGGAAGAAACTGAGGCAGACTGCAGTTAAGCAGCCAGCTCGAAGTCATGAACTGGTATGGCAGGAGTGGAGTTGGAACACCTCACAGCCCTCACTGGTCAGGGCAGAGATCCGAGGGGTGGTTGCACATCTTGACCAATGGTGGACATTTCTTCGGTAAGGAGGAGCCCTTGGCTGAGCTGGGCCTGTTTGTTCCAGGATGGACTGGCCAGAGCTTGGGCAGCCGACACTGCTGCTACCATCCTGAGCTGTTTACAGCTCCCTAGGACCGAAAAGTGTTTACTTTAGAAGGAGAATGTCTGGGTTTCACCACTGGTTCCATTGGCTCATCTGCCACAATGGATGGCACAGAAAGGTTTCTTGTTGGCCCCAGGTGACCTTCACCCATAAAATCAGGACAAAAATGGTCAGAAGGAGAAGAAATTATGGAAAGGAAAATAATCTATGTTTTATGAATTTTATACCTTGTCTTTTAGCAAGAAACCAAAACCACAACAAACAAGGACTTAAGATCCAGCAAGATAGCATACATTCAGATCGGGGTAAAAGAAAAACAAGGATAGGATCATAAAAATAGAGACAGGGGTTAGACTATAAAGCAGTAAGTAGGCTTTGAGCCTTTTTGCAGCCAAACCAAAAAAGGAAACCTGTTCCTCTGACTGAGGCTCCCTGCCTGAAGAGGCAGGGATTAGCCAGGGGGGTTAGGGTACAGGGAAGTGGAGGTGAGGCTCAGTTTGCAGGCTGCACCAGTGGCCTGAGAACATCTCACTGGAGAGGGAGCAGAGCATTAGTCTTTATCACAGTGTGTTGTCTAAGCTACATGATTTTCTCAGGGCTTTAGTGGATGTGTAGTGAGACTTCTCATAAGAGCTGAAAACACATACCCATTTTTATTTGATGTATCTTAGGTTCCTATATGCTTTGATCCTATGATCTTTTTGCCATAAGTCAGGACCGTTAATTTCAGCACCTGTTTAGCAAGTATGTCACTGTGCTGTGTGTGGGGCTAGAAACAGCTCAGTGCCGTGTTTCCTGTGGAATAATGGTTAAATCACCATGTACTTTGGTTTCAGACCTCATTGAGATTTGCTTGTGTGGACGATCTTCTTGCATGATAAAAATTAAAATACCGTGTCTTTTACAGACATACGGATGTATAACCTTGTAGTTTATTAACATTATTATGTACCTAATTTGCATGTTTAAAATATTCCCACAAAGGAAATCCTAGGTCTTGTTTCGTGCTTCATACTGGGAACACTGAGAGCCAGGAGTAAGAAGACGACACTGGAGCCTTTTTAGTCTTTGATCACTGAGCAGTGCTCTGAGAGGGACTTATTTTGGTGGTTTGGTTTTGCTGTATTACATGGGCCATGTTGTAACATTTGAGGTGGTAGAAAAGTTGAGAACATGAATCTTGCAGTGAATCTCCGGTGTCCCTCCTTATGTTGAATGTCTACTTTGAGCTAAGCATAGTTGTCTCTGTTCTGTGGCTTCCCCTGTGAGATGTTATGAGGAGGGGACAAGGGAATTCCGTGGGAATAGTTGGCCAAACATCCCTTTCATGGGACCCAGTCGCCCCCTGCTCTCTGAAGAGCAGAAGGAGGAGAAAAAACAGGCCCAAAGGCCCAAGGCATTGGCAGGCCTGGGAATGAACCTGGACCCCAGACTCCTTCCCAGGCCAGCGCCCTTCCCTTGAATGGTCTTGCCTACTCCTCTCCTCTCTCAGGCCCAGAATGGAGATCATGCACGCTGAGGCTCCTGCCTCCGGGAAGGGCACTGAGCTGTCTTGGGACTGCCCCTGGGGCCATCATCAGGTGGAAACTGTGTCTGTACTGTATCTGTGTAGATACGGAGTTTGTAGTAACTACACGTTACGTACTTCTGGGTAAAAAGCCTGAAGGGCATACGTCGGAGCCAAGGCCTGTTCCTCTGGCCCTGCCTCCTCAAGAGACAGGGAGACAAGTCTGTACTTGCTCTGCTGGCCCCTCCCCCTCCTCTCTCTCCTGAAACTGCTACTCTGGCTTCCCCCACTCTGATGGCTGCTGCTTACCTCGGCTACCAGGGGCCTCCCTGCCAGGTTCAGTGGTATCTCCACCCTCATCTTCCTTGGGCTGTGATCAGCATGTAGCACAGATGCTCTCTCCCTCCTGCTCAGTGCACCTTCTTCTGGGCCCACCCTCTCTTGGTTCTCCTCCTTCACCTACCGCTAGGCCTCCTTGCCAGTCCCTTCTTGTCCTGAGTTTAGAACATTGTCCCAGGACTCCGTCCTCAGGTCTCTGCTCACTTCCCTAGATGATCTTTCTAGTCCCAAGGATTGAAAGATGATGAGCTCCCCCAAACATTGTGTGTCCTGCTTTGTATTTGACCCTGTTCTACCTCCCCACTGAATATACCCTAAAAAACTCAGAGAATTTTTTACCCCAAAACTTGCGCCTCTAGCAGCTTCCCCTCCCCACACCCCTCTGTCACGGGCTTCTTCATTTTCCCTGTTGTTCTGCATAGAGATTTTCCTTCACTGCTGTGTATATTCTGCTTCTCTTCTTCTGCTTCCTAAATCTCTGGGTTTCTCTCCTGTGTTTCTTGTTGATCCACAGGCCTAGGTTTTGTCTGGTCCTGCTTCTGTCTGCTCCCTGCTGATCCACTTGCCCCTTTCTCCCCCGCTATGTGTCTTCTGTTACCTTCTGAGCTCCAGTGTTTACGGTCTTGCTCTGATACTCTGCTTTCAGCCCCATGTCATGGCTCTGTATTTCCCTTTGATGGAATCTCTCTAGGCTTGGCTAGAGGCACCATTAATTTGCTCTGCGGAAAGTCCAGTTATTAGCCTGGGAAGGGCAGCCTTCGTGCAGGGACACTTAAAATCCTTCCTATTCCCAGGGAATGGAAGAGATTAACCATCCCATCCTCTCTGGTGCATTCCATAAATGGCACCTGTGACAGAGTTCCATGGTCTTTACCACAGACTGTTACCCCTAGTCATGCTCCTGAATCTCCGTGGTTCAGGAAACCTCATAATTGTCACCAGCCCCAGGGGGATAGACTATTCCATGCAGTGATCTCTACATTACAGTAAATTTGTCAGTTGATGTCTAGAGTTTAAGTTTTTCCCAAAGTTGGTCAGTTAAATATGCCTATAAAAACAGAGTTGGGTAGACCCTTTCATCTATCACCTTAAAAGTCCTTGATATTATAGGTGGAAAATCCCTGGATATTTTGTACCCTTCTGCCATGTCAACAGTCCAGCCACTGCCTAGGCTGTAGTAAATTGATTCGATTTGGGGAAGATTCCCAGTGAACACTGCTGTTATTTATTGAGAACTGTATCTTGACATTTTTCAAGAAACATTTTCACAGGCAATTCATTCAGACTGTAAGTGGAGGTCAAAATGACTTTATATTTGGACAGCCTAAATGTTTGCTCCATGCAGCTGTGTGTATACACTGCCCATGGACTCCAGAACATCTGTTTAAAAATGTCCTCTGTATGCAGTTGACCCAGTCACCTGTTGTTAAGAAGCTGGCAATGAATCACGCATGTGAAGAAGTGATGCCCCACAGGCACCCACTCCCTGGGCCTGGTCAGCCTGTGGCCGTCTCTGCCTCTTGATCACCTCATTGCTTCTTAGCATTTGCATTCTTAAGTGGGAAGGGGGCATCAAGGCAGCTGGGGTTCAGGTTCACTACCTGTGGGCTCTCTAAGAAAAGATAAGAAAGGATGAGAACTTTAAATTCCTGTGGTTTATGTTATTGATACAGTGCTGGGATTCTAATAGCTCCTAATTCTGAAGTGCATTGTTCTGTTTGCCAGGATGACAGCCAGCTGGGTCTGTGTCAGGTGCAGGGAAGTGTCCTCTCTCTTGTGCCTGAGGAAGATGCATTTGACTGAGGCTGGCCTGGGTTGAGGACTAAGTTTCTGGCCACAGAAGAGAGCAGGTCGTCAAAATAAGCCATAAGCCACCAACTCAAAGGAAATGGACTAAATGTTTGGACTTAGGTTTTAAAAAGAAGTCATTTATGAAATAAAACCTAGCCTAAACCTGTGTACTTTCTAAAACTGGGCATTGGGCTCCCATTGATAACCCCTCAGGGTTTGGTTCTTTTATGAATTATACAGGGCTGTTACCATTGTGGCTTCTTGTGGGGAAACTGAAGGAGAGCAGCCAGAGGGCCTTGCTTGGGTTTACACAGGATCCTCGTGTTGGAGTTGGGCCCAGATGCTGTCTTCTGGTACATGATGAGGTGGAACTCTTTGGCCCTGAGGAGCATCTGGGAGGGCATTCATGCTTCCTCCTGTCCCCAGGAGCTGTGGGGAGAGAGCTGGGGCACTGAGGCTGCTAACAAGCATCTTCAGGAGGTGGCTATGGTGCCCAAGGCTCTCTGCCTCTCACACTGATGATCCCCTGTTAGAAACCCAAAGTAGGGAGCACCATTGAGAAGGAGTTAAATATGCCTATAAATACGGTGAACTATAAAATTGGTGAACTTCCATAGATCCTTCCTCCCTAGAGAGTCTACTTGCCATTCTGTGATAATGTTAACCCTGAGTCTAGATGCTCTTGTTTTATTTTAACATTTTTAAAATCTTTTAATTTGTGTTTTTACCCAAAGCATTCACTTTAATTGCTATTTTATTCTTTCAATTATTTAAAGTTGGTTTAAAGTCTAGCAGTTTTTTCAAGACTATTACGAATATCACCGTTTGCTTCTGTGTGTTTTCCAGACATTCTAAGTGAGGATCTTCAAATCATTTAGGAAAATGGTGGCCCTGTCCTTAAAGATTTGTGTCCGCCACTGCAATGTGGTGAAGACCATGCAGTTTGAACCATCTACAGCCGTGTATGATGCATGTCGAGTCATTCGGGAACGGGTCCCGGAGGCACAAACTGGCCAAGGTAGGCCATCGGTTATTCACTGGCTTCTTGAAATGTGTTTGTATGTTCTTTGCTTAGTAGCTAAGGAAACAGACGGTCTGAGTGGTACCCAGATGCACCAGTGTGTGTATGTTTCAAATGAAATGCCTTCTTATCCTGCACACTAAAATTGGTGAACTTCCATAGATCCTTCCTCCCTAGAGAGTCTACTTGCCATTCTGTGATAACGTTAACCCTGAGTCTAGATGCTCTTGTTTTATTTTAACATTTTTAAAATCTTTTAAAAGTGAGGCTTGTGCTGACAATGGCCACAGCTGCCACTGGGTCATCATTGTGATGCCCATCGTCCTGACCCTTCCATACCTCAGCATTGCTCTCTACAGTTTACAGGTCACTTTTTGATATGTCATCTCATTTGCCCTATAAAGTACGAATGAAGCTACTCCAACAGTTACACATTTGTATACCCTGAGCCCTGTTTTCCATACACGCAGGCTGAAGCAGGCTGGAACTGCCATCAGGATGCAGGGCAAGCCTTATATTTCAAGGGGCTTTATAAACTTGATCAAACCCTTAAGGGGGTGGGGAGCATCTATGAATCTATGTTTTGTTTCCTGTTTGTTTAAACCACTGACCACTATTAATCTGAGTTTAAACAAAAGCCATTCATAGAATTTTTATTTTCAATTGCCCTCTCTCTTCTCCCTACATTTTCTTCCTTTATTTAGTGTTTGATTGGCACTTGAGAAATTGGGATTACTCTCAAATTAATAAGCCTTTATTGTGAAAATGGGCTGAAACTTAACTTAAAAATGGGAAGTACGAGAATCTTAGAGATAGGCATTGATCTTCTCAAAAAGATGTCACAAAACTGCCAAACTTTTGGTCTAAAAGCATTAATTATTTAAAACACTCTATTTTGATTTTTGGGTAATATAGAATAACAAAGTTATCCCACATTCCTACCCTTGCTCTAAATTCTGGTTATCCAGTCATTTCTGGTGTCTTGTCTGCTACCGTTTTTCTCCCAGATTTAAAAAAATTTCTCTGGCTTAGATTGCTGTTTGGCTCTGGTGAAAATCAAAACCTTTCTAGATCTTGAAGTTGTTTTTCTAAGAAACAGGAGCTCAGACCCTCACCTGGGTTTCTGAGGTTACCTTGAATCACATTCAGGAAGACAGAAGTCTTTAATTGTATTTATTTATTTATAATCTTTAAAGACGTATTTATTTAAGTAATCTCTGCACCCAACATGGGGCTGGAACTCATGACTCCGAGATCAAGGGTTGCATGCTCTATTGACTAAGCCAGCCGGATGCCCCAAGATAGAATCTTTAGACAGGAAATGATACTGCTTTTCTCCTGCCACCATGCTCTTGTACTTCCTGATCAGACTAAGGGATTTCTATGGAGAACACAGAGTTTTATTCTCCAATTATATTCATAATTTAGTGGGGTGGGGGAGAGCAGGCTTCATTTCCCTGGGCCCTCTTGCTTGCCTTTTGTAATGCTGTTTTGGGATGATGGAGGGATTATTCAAAGTGTAAAGGCTCCATGGGCCCCTCTTTGCCTAAGTGGCCTTGGGCTTAAGTGGTCACTTCCTTAGTTTCTCCGTGGCCCCTCTTGTCCTTCTTCATGGCTTCTCTGCCAGGTTTTTATATAGCAAGTGATAGGGAACAAAGTCCAATTCAGAAATTAGAAATTTGGGCTGTTCTGTTTTTGGTGTTTCCCTAACGTGTAGACACAGCTGCTGCCTACTGGTTTTAAGAATCACGAACCTTCTCTGTGGGTGTTGACATTGCAGCTCAGGCCTCATTTCACCTCTTCTGCTTTACCCCTTGGCTTGCTCGTGTTGTCAAAACGAAACCTGTCTGATGCAGGAGAATGCCCACATCCGGCCAGGTCAGCAGACTCAGGGCTTGGAAGTCAGTGATGGCTTCAGTGGCACTCTGTCTTTTATCCTCTCTTCTCTTTATCTCCCAGCTTCTGATTATGGGCTGTTTCTCTCGGATGAAGACCCCAGGAAAGGAATTTGGCTGGAAGCAGGCAGAACACTGGACTACTACATGTTGCGAAATGGGGTATGTTGTAGATGTCATTTTTGGTTTGTTTTTGTTTTGTTTTGTCACCTTGTCTGTGGGCCTTCTCTAGAAGCCAACATCCTATTATGCCTTAGAGAAAAAGGGAGACCCAACAATCTATTTTGCTCCAAGGGCATCTTATTCCTAGTTTTGACTTTGTAAGGTAGTCAGGTAGTAAGAGGAAATATTGGCAGTCCAAATTCTTGAAACTCCACAGAGTAATTAAAGCAGCTTGGGGTTAGTGTGTTCAGTTCTTTGCACATGCCATGGTTGCACTTGGTAGCTAGGGGATAAGATAGAGCGTCTTTCTGTAAGGATATAGGAAGTATCCTGGTGACCAATGATAAAAAGTAAGGGTAGATTAGAGGGGAAAACAAGAAGATCCTAAAGGTAGTCAGCGATTGAATATAAATCAGTTTTGTTTTTGTAAAGGAAAGTCCATATGAGATGCAAGCTTGATAACAATCAGCGACAACAAAAAGTGATTGTGTTTGGAATTAGAGGTAATGAGTAAAGAAGTGTTAAATATTGTCTTCAGCTTAACCTTGAAGATACTGGGTTTTAGTATATGGAATGCACATACCCGATTGGTCAGTATTCCTTAAAGTGAGAGTGAATTATGTGGTACCAATTAATTTTCCATTCATAATTCTGTTGTTAAATGTTTTTTAAAAAAAAAAGTCTATTTAAAAGTAACTTCCATGGGGGGTGGGGTGGGAGGGATGGGGTGACTGGGTGATAGACACTGGGGAGGGTATGTGCTCTGGTAAGCACTGTGAATTGTGCAAGACTGTTGAATCTCAGATCTGTACCTCTGAAACAAATAATGCAATATATGTTAAGAAAAAAAAAAGAAGAAGAAGGTAGCGGGAGGGGAAGAATGAAGCGGGGGAAATCGGAGGGGTAGACGAACCATGAGAGACGATGGACTCTGAAAAACAAACAGGGTTCTAGAGGGGAGGGGGGTGGGAGGATGGGTTAGCCTGGTGGTGGGTATTGAGGAGGGCACATTCTGCATGGAGCACTGGGTGTTGTGCACAAACAATGAATCATGGAACACTTCATCTGAAATTAATGATGTAATGTATGGGGATTAACATAAGAATAAAAAAAATTAAAAAAAAGGAAATCATAACTCTAAATACTATTGTAAACTGTGAAGTATTACCTTTAACTTTCCTGGAATTTAATAGAAGAAAATACACCAGTGTAAAACTACAGGCAAAAAAAAAAAAGTAACTTCCAAACCTACTACCCCTGTTTCATCTTGCCATTACTGCAAAAACCACTTTTGTGGCATACCACCACTATAAAGAGTTACGGGGGGTATTATATATTCCTTCGTGACATCTATATTAAAAATTGCTTGCAACCATAAGATAATTGGAGAAGCACACTACTATCTTTTTCAATGGTAAGTAGGATTTTTCCTCTGCTAGTTCTCATCAAAGCAGATCATCCACAGACTTTCAGGAAGGCATAAGCTACTTTAAGTTTACAGAGGTTAGTTTTCAAGAATTGTAAGCTATAAACAGTACTTGTTCGGAGGTAATTTCACCATCAGATTTTAAGAAAGCTTGTTGGAAGCAGTTACTTAGCACTGGGGTTTCTGTTTTAGTGGCAAAAATCTCATGAAAACTTTGAAGGAGAAAATCAGAGTGTGCTAGGGAAAATTCATTTTTTTAAAGAAAAGTGTCCAAGTTGATTACCTGGTTTATCAAGTTGTATGAAAATTCTGTGGGGTTTTGCTGTAGGATATTTTGGAATATAAGAAGAAACAGAGACCTCAGAAAATCCGGATGCTGGATGGATCCGTGAAAACAGTGATGGTGGATGACTCCAAGACCGTTGGGGAACTCCTGGTTACTATTTGCAGCAGGATAGGTGAGCATTCCCATGCCGAGGTTCCAGTTTTTGTTTTGTTGTTAATTACGCACCTGTTGTTTCACCCCCATTTGGTGATTTGCCAATCTTGAATGTGTCCTAGCCACTGATTTCTGTCCAATCCTAAGACAGTGTTGCTATTCCCTAGATAATGCAACCCCGCCAACTGGTATTGGAAACACTTGAACATCTCACTGAGTCGAAATTGAGAGATTTTCTCTTTCAAAAGCCAAAGGAATTTTTTTTTTTGGTATATGTGCTGCCGAAGCAAGCACAAAAGCCAAAGGAATTTTTTTTTAAAGATTTTATTTATATATTTACTTTAGAGAGAGAGAACACGCCTGCGTGGGCACGTGAGAGCGAGCATGAGCTGGGGAGGGGCAGAGGGAAAGAGAATCTCAAGCGGACTCCCCACTGAGTGCAGAGCCTGACCTGATGCAGGGCTGGATCTCAGGCCCCTGAGATCGTGACCTGAGCCAAATTGAAGAGTCGGACGCTTAGCCGACTGAGCCACCCAGGCACCCCCAAAAGGAATTTTTTAATTGAAAA